>NC_056610.1:4852011-5072949 GCF_018340385.1 Cyprinus carpio | reverse complement strand
TAAAACAAAACAGCGTGACACTGCACGAACTGTCGTTTCTCCGTAGCTGCGAGGCCAGGCACCCAAAAGGAATATTCCCTCAATAGTTTTGATACAGTCGTTCATTCTCCCCCAAATCACGAACTACTCAAAACAAATGCAGGAAAGTTGCCACCTAACCAGGTCGCTACACTTTAATAAGACAAACATAAATTAAAACCAGTCATACCCGTACCTGAAGTCCACAGATGCCCGCACAACAGTCATCCGAATGAAGCCAATTGTAACGAAAGACGCAAATGGGAAATTGTTGTCCGTCCGAAAATGGTCAGAGCAGCGCGCAGCAAACAGGTGAGGTTTCACAGAGAACACACGCTGAGAATGGTCACAGCAGCGTGCAGCATAAAGCAAACAGGCGAGCGTTCACAAAAGACGCGCAAGGAGCCTATATGCCAGCGCAAATTAATGAGTCACGTAAACTGCGTTTGGGCTTTCAGCTCATTATGCCACAATCTACCCCACCCCTTTGCAACGTCGCCCCCGACGTTGGACTCAACTCCAGGGTCTAAAGACGGAAAACTGAACTAGAAATGGCTGCTGATCGAATAGCATACCCAGAACCTCCTAATGCCCTAGGAAGGTGATGAGGATTAGAGTGCTGTCCTGCAGTTGTTCGTCTTGGCCTCACGACCATTATCTGGCTCAGGGGGGTTGTATGACCCTGGCAAGATGGAAAACCAAAATACCACCCCCCACTTCTACCGGATCAGGATCAGGCTCGCTTGGGGCCACTAATGGCATTGTATCAGTAGTGGATGACTCAACCAACGCATTACCTTCTAAGGCTGGCACAACCTGCTTCTTGATGCTCCCTTGGTACCACATGCCAGCAATCCACCTCGTCTACCTCCTCATACACCGTCTCTAACAGGGTTGAAGACACCTCACTAGGACTCGACTCTTGAGTTACTACCTGACTCCGTCCTTTCAACAGGGAACGATGGACATGTTTAACCCGATCGGGTTCTTCCCGTGATGCAATAGAGTACACGGCACCGTTATCCTCTGGTGCTTTCACCACATAATAGACCACAGGACTCCACACATCTTGGATTTTATGGCGTCCTCGTCTACCACACTCCTTCAAATACACCATCTGACCAACCGTCAATGGGACATCCCCGAACATGCTGGTCATGGTTCACCTTTCGATAATCTGCCGCAAGCTTTAACCGTGCACTGGCCCCTTCAAAAGCAGCCTGTAACCTTGCTTGATGTTCTACAATCCACTCATGCACATCTCCAGGAACGACTTCCTGGACCCCTCCAAGCAGGAAATCCACCGGAAAGCCGGGGCTCCTGCCCAAACATAAGAAAATATGGGGACGCACCGGTGGTTTGGTGGGGGGTGGTATTGTAGTAATAGACCACTTGCGGGAGACAAGACGCCAATCCCTCTTCCTTGAGGGAGGAAGGGTGCGCAACAGATTATGCAAGGTGCGATTAAATCGCTCGCATTGGCCATTACCTGCCGGATGGTAAGGCGTTGTGCGCGACTTCTTGATGTTGTACAATCTACATAACTGCTGAACCAGGATGGACTCAAAGTTACGGCCCTGGTCAGAATGGATTCGACCAGGGACTCCCAACCTATAAAAACCATTCCCCTACTAACACCCTAGCAAACGGTTTCAGCACACTGGTCTCGAGTTGGGACAGCCAATGTATACTTCGTAAACACATCTGTCATCACCAAAACGTTCTCTATCCCTGTCCGAGATGCCTCCAAGACAGTGAAATCAATTGCTAGAATCTCATTGGGCCGAGATGCCAACAGATGGCCCATATGACTACGAGCAGCTGGTTGTGTATCTTTAGCAACCTGGCACCGCTCACAATCTCGACACCACTGGGCCACTTCTGCTGCCATACTTGGCCAATAGCAGCGCTGCCTCACCAGTTCGAGAGTGCGCTCTATCCCTTGATGTCCATGCTCCTGATGCAACAGGGTCAACACTTCACTGCGCAGGGAAGAAGGGAGAAGAATTTGAAGAATTTCTTCTCCTCCATCAGAACGAAAAACAACGGCGGTACACTACACCTTCTCGATCTACCAACCTATTCCACTGACGGAGTAAGACCCGTGCTGACTTAGAGAGCCCTCGGCGCTCCTCCCCATTAGGAAAGATCTTACAATCCCAAAACTCTAATACCTCACCAAAGGACTCTGTCAGCATGCTGCTGGACTCTAATTTCCTTGGCGGAGTAACTCGGTAGAGCGGACATCGCTGCCTGAATAACGTGGGGACCTATTTCTCCCTGCCTCACAGAACACAGCATCTCCTCTGGTACACTAGTCCCAGGAAGGTGCATGATCCAACCCATGACAGCCAG
Organism: Cyprinus carpio; assembly: GCF_018340385.1. Classification (NCBI taxonomy): domain Eukaryota; kingdom Metazoa; phylum Chordata; class Actinopteri; order Cypriniformes; family Cyprinidae; genus Cyprinus; species Cyprinus carpio. Next base: position 5,070,576 of record NC_056610.1, on the reverse strand, counting down.
GTGGACCCTGTCTCGATAGAGCATCAGCATTACGATTACTTCGGCCGGACCTATACTTTATCTCAAAGTCAAATGAGGCAAGCTGTGCGGCCCACCGCTGCTCTGTAGCACCAAGCTTTGCAGAATTCAGGTGACTCAGGGGGTTGTTGTCAGTGTAAACTACACATTTCTGTCCCAACAAATATTCCCTGAATTTCTCTGTCATGGCCCACTTGAGCGCAACAAACTCCAGCTTCATGGAGCTATAATTTGACATGTTGCGCTCAGTGGGCCGTAGACTACCGACTCGCATAAGCGATGGGTCGTACCTTGCCCCCCTGCTCCTGAGAGAGCACCGCACCCAGTCCTCTATGGCTGGCGTCTACTTCTAGAACAAAAGGTCGCGAGAAATCAGCATAGGCCAGGACCGGAGAAGTCGTAAGCCTACCTCTCAAACCATCAAAACTTTCTTGGCACTGCTCGGACCATGCCATGCCAAAGCGTTCGACCGTATGCTTCCTGGATTTAGACCCTGCAAATTCTGCCACTAACCGATGTAGAGGGGCAGCCAATTGAGCAAAGCCCTCCACAAAGCGGCGATAATAACTCGCGAAACCCAGGAACGAACGCAAGTCCTTGACTGTCTCTGGTCTTCGCCACTGGGCCACTGCCTCAACTTTACTGGGTCGGTGGACACTCCTTCAGCCGAAATGACATGTCCCAGATATTTCACCTCCTTCTGGAAAAAGGAACACTTCCCTAACCTAGCCTTTAACCCTTCAACCTCCAGACGATGCAAAACCACCTCTAGACGCATCAGATGTTGTGCTACTGATGACGAGAACACTACAATGTCATCGAGATATAATAATAACGACTGGCACACTGCTGGTCTCCAAACAAGCGTTGCATTAGTCGCTGGAAGGTACTGGGGGCATTGCAGAGCCCAAACGGCATACGATTGTACTCAAATAGGCCAAATGGGGTACAAAAGGCGGTCTTCGGCCGATCCCCCTCAGCTACCGGGACTTGGTTATATCCATTAGCCAAGTCCATGGTTGAGAACCAGCAGGCCCCTGACAAGGCATCTAAAGATTCCTCTATGCGAGGCAGGGGAAATGCATCTTTTTCGGGTTTTGGCATTTAATTGACGGTAATCTACGCACATGCGTAGGGTACCGTCCTTTTTCTTTACCAGGACTATCGGTGAAGCGTAGGGGCTACAGCTCTCTCTAATCACCCGCGCCTCAAGCAGTTGATTAATATGTGCTTTAACCACCTCATACTCAGAGGGCGGAATTCGGCGATAACGCTGCCGAACTGGAACATCGTCCACGAGGGGAATATCATGAGCCAACAAACCAGTGCATCCCAAATCCCCCTCATGGGCTGAGAATACCGACTGGTATCTATGAAGCAACGCCCTCACTTGACTTACCTCCTTCTCCGATAATCCTGGCAATTCTAGAACATTAATCTGTTCCTCCATAGTGAGAACCACCTGGGGACCCGGAGTCTGGACAGTGGCGGCAACAGATCGAATCTCTGCCACATCTGGGGGCAAGCTGACCACAAGCACCTGATCCAACGTTCCTAAAGGGCTACGGGGATAAAGCATGACATCAGAAATCCCAACGTTCACAATGGGCACATATGCAGTAACCCGGATTACTTGAATTAACGCAGGAGACGCCAATAATCCCGCAGGTAACCCCTGCTCGAGTGGCTCAAAGAGCACAGGAGAATCAGAATAGTGCTCAGAGCATGTAGCAGCGACAAATTTCACTGTGCCACCGGGTATACAGCAAGCCCGGTGGCCACGAACTCGGACCCTACCAGCACGACCCTCTACAGGTTCAGTATTAACGTGACAGCAATACTGAAGTGCATGAACCATAATGCTCGGGGCCTGTTTAACAAAAGGCACACTAAACAATGCAGGGCCATGTTGACCAAAGAGCTCCTGGTAACATCGGCGCAAGACATTCATCCCCAATACACCGGGAACTTTGTCACCCATGCCACCAGGAGGATCTCTGACCACCAGAACCCCACACTTAGGCACCAAGCACCCACACAGCTCAATGTCTAACTCTACATAACCAATATATGGAATCTCAAGCCCATTTGCTGCACGCAGCTGCAACCAATGACACATCTTAAGCGCTTCTTGCTCTCCTGGTGCAATATCTCTACGGAAAACAGCTCTCTGTAATAGTGGACACCATTGAACCAGTGTCCACCAAACAGGGAACTGAAACCCCACCAAAGACGGCAACAAGATGGGGACAGGACGAAATTAGTAGAGGCATGTTTTCAACGTGATTTAAAACCGAGCCCATTGACACCCCAACCGGACTGTGGCTCTGCAGCCCGGTGGGAACTAGTTTTCCGACTGTTGTGCTGGGCGGGGCTGTCTTCCCCCAGATACGGGTACTACCGCGGAAGGAGGCCAAGGGCGCGGAGAAACCCGGTCACCATCGCATTCTCTAGCGAAGTGACCAGCATGTTGACATCGTCTACATATTACAGGTCCCCTGCGAGGGGAGGGCTTTTGCAAGGAAGAACCCTGTAACTGGGCAAGCCCTTGAGTAAGCTGGCCCAACTGTTCCTGTTGAAGTTTTAACATCTCTTTTAACTCATCAAATTCCGATCTGGCCACCAAGCCTCCACCCTCTAACCCAGAACGCCCCTGCATTCCATATTGGACACCATACGCTAACGGGAGGGACTGGCTCCGAGCTCTCGCACCTCCCAACATCCCTTCCCTTTCCCACCTTATCGCTTCACTACGCACATGTAAAAAATTACAGGACGGCTCACGACGAACCAATTGTTTAAGCTCACGGCGCAATGCTGGATCTAAAACAAATTCAACAAACTGGTCACGTAGCAAAACCCCTGCATTTGGCATCGCAGCCGGTGACTGTTGCTTCACCTTCTCCTGAAGGCTCATTAAGGCGAGGGAGAACTCCAACAAGGTCTCCCCCTCCTGTTGCCTACGGGAGAAGAAAGCTTCTTGTAGTGCTACATACGACAAGGAACAACCATACAGGTCACGAAGTGCCACAATAATTTTATCAGGGTCTCCCTTTTCTACATCAGGACGATGCCTAATTTCCTCTCGAGCTTCCCCCTCTAAATGATCAAAAAGGAAAAAAGCTTTTATCGGCCGTGGACAGACAACGGACCCGCATACAGGCCTGTGCTTCCTCAACCCACTCATTAATACCCACTGCTGATTTACCACTAAACTTTGGGCACTTACGGTCCCTGGGGACAAAAACAAACCTATCAACAGCTTCAGTGCCAGCACCGGCCTCTAAAGGCCTAGATGTTGCTGCGTTACTACCCTGCGCATCACTAATGGCACTTACTGAAGGTTGCTGTCCCTGTAGCCTTTCGTTCTCACTCCTCAATTGGGCCACCAGGTCCCGCAGCTCCTGCAACTCAACATCCATATCTAATAATTTTAATTGAGAAAAGAATTATGAATTAAATACATAAACCTAGACATAGGGATGTTAGAGAGAAACAGTTTATGACACCGCTGTTTTGTCAAAATGCATACAATCACAAGAAAACAAAATAAATACCCATGTCTCCAAAATCCTGTCAAAATAATAAGCAGATCCTGCCGACTACGCCAAATATGTGGCAACCACAGGGACAAAGGGCACAATAGATGTTATAGAATTTAGTTTAGACTACGCCACCCTGGGAATTTCACCCAGGGAATAATATACCCGCACACAGGTTCCCCACTAAAGACAGAACAACATGGAGACACAGGTATTTATACAAAATTACCAAAAGTTTATTATAATTTATAATAAAAACCATACACAGACAAATGACAAACCACAAACGCAATGTTCACAAAAAGGAAGCTGCGGCCTCACGAGAGATGTGTACGTTCCCCTCACACAGCACACTCACTCTCACAGCACAAAGAGCCCCAGTGAAATAATCGGTCACAGCACACGTTGTAGACACCACAACCAAAGATAGGAGGGAAACGATCAATTTCCTAATCCAAAAAGGCCGCAGCTCCTAAAAAAAAACAAACACACACACTCCACACCACACACACACACAGAAAAGAAAGAGATTAATACAAAAAGAAAAAGGTTATACAAGCTAACAGGTGGATGACAAATGCTCATCCACCTAAAGGTCTTGACGTTACACTCCACTGGGCCCAATCCAATCCAAAAAAAAGCCATTAAACAAATCTTGAAAAATAAACTTAAAAATCAACAGTTATTACGTTGTATACATAAATCAACACTTCAAATGAATAAACAATATATGAAATAAATAAATTCACAGATATTATACCAAAAGTGACAATTTAGACATGAAGAATTACACAAAATAAAGAAAACCCCAAAGAAAGAAAACCACAAGTTGCTTGAGGTTTCAATAAAGAAATATAATTCGAGATCTTATTATATGGGCAAAATATGCACTTAGAAAGTGTGTGTAGGCAAAGATGTACAGCAGTATGTATCAACACATTGTATTGCAGCAGTATCAGATTGTCTATAAACAAAACAGCGGTGACACTGCACGAACTGTAGTTCTCCGTAGCTGCGAGGCCAGGCACCCAAAAGGATATTCCCTCAATAGTTTGATACAGTCGTCATTCTCCCACCAAATCACGAACTAATCAAAACAAATGCAGGAAAGTTGCCACCTAACCAGTCGCTACACTTTAATAAGACAACAATAAATTAAACCCAGTCATACCCGTACCTGAAGTCCACAGATGCCCGCACAACAGTCATCCCGAATGAAGCCAATTGTAATGAAACGCAAATGGGAAATTGTTGTCCGTCCGAAATGGTCAGAGCAGCGCGCAGCAAACAGGTGAGGTTTCACAGAGAACACGCTGAGAATGGTCACAGCAACGTGCAGCATAAAGCAAACAGGCGAGCGTTCACAAAAGACGCGCAAGGAGCCTATATGCCAGCGCAAATTAATGACGTCACGTAAACTGCGTGTGGGCTTTCAGCTCATTATGCCACAAGCCGAATGAATAAATAGATTCATTTGTAAATGAAAACACAACACGTTCATTTATCATCACATCACGTCAAAACTTTATTGGCATAATTGTCAGATAAATGATAAATGAGCCTGTTGTGTTTTCATTTACAAATTAAATTAGTTATAGCCCTGTCAAGCACCACTAGAGCCGTCACTGGCACATAATAAAGTCCGGTAGCCAAGGCATATTTGGTTAATATAATAATTTAATAATAAAATATTTTCTATAATAATATAATATTTTCTTAATTCAAAATAAAATATTATAATGAATACATCTCTGATAATCCCGGGTTGCTATGGTCACGCAGGTTTGTTTACGCATTAAACTCGTGGCCACGAGAAAAACATGTTGTTCCCTCAACATAACATCTCGAAGCCACGACAAAAGGATGTCGTTACCTCGTCAAAATGATCTCGTGGCCACGACATACAGTAATAAGACGTTCCCACGAGTTAATATGACGTTCCCACGAATTAATATTTCGTGGCCACGACATATTATCACGTTCCCACGAGTTATTATGTCGTGGCCACGACAAAACTAAGTGAACCAACCATGTCCTCTCACGGGCACCGTAGTTTGGCCATTTTTTGTGTTTTTTTTTTTTTTTAATGCATTTTAAATGTACAAATATATTTTCAAAAATATACCCTTCCCTGAGTCATGTAAATCACTATTCTGATCTGTGAAAACTTTCACAGTTCAGTATGGGTCAGTTACCCTTCCCTGAGTCATGTAAATCACTATTCTGATCTGTGAAAAGCTGACCCGTAATGAACTGTCAAAGATTTCACAAATCAGAATAGTGAAGTTAGTGACCCAGGAAGGTGTCACATTTTTTTTTTTTTTTTTTTTTTTGAGCAACTGGGAAGGTGACCCTCTGGGAGTTGGTGCCTTACGCAAACTGCTTACTCTGTTTTTTTTGAGCAACTGGGAAGGTGACCCTCTGGGAAGGGAAGGGTCATCTGACCCAGACTAAACTGTGAAGTTTTCACAAATCAGAATAGTGATGTGCATGACTCGGGGAACCGTTATCTGACCATGACTGCACTGTGAACGTTTTCGCAAATCAAAATAGTGATGTAAATTAATCAGAGAAGGGTAACTGACCAACACTGCACTGTGAAATATTTCAGATTCTGATCTGAAACCATTCACAGTGCAGTGTTGGTCAGAAAGCTAAACCATCAAGAAAGGGTTAACTGACAAAAACTATACTGTGAAACTTTAGCTTTTCAGAATATTGAAGCCAAGTACTCAGGGAAAGGTACAACAACCGAAACTTTATTGTCAAACAAAGTGTTCAAGTGTATATTTGTATATGCTCATTTCCTACCTAATGAATTTGAAACCGTTATTCACTGGAACAGCACCGTATGACATTATTCTACAAAAAAATAGGGGGCAGAGCAAAGGGAAACACTGCCATGGGATAAAATGCGATCGTGAAAATTTTCACAAATTGAGCTCGACCTAAAACAATGTTTTTGTATTCCAGCAGTCTGCATGTTTATTGGTAATAGACGTTAAACATGAAGAACATCTTTCTTTCACATTCCTTACCTGCAGACTTACGGACAAGAGCTTCGCTGTGAAAAAATAAATAAATCACAGATCAAGCTGGTGAAGATGACACCGGTTTCACTCCTCTAAGTGTCTAACTTTAGGAGCTATAGGCATTATAAAATTAAGAGTCGCTCCGAAAAAAAAAAAAAAAAAAAAAAAAAAAAACAGGACAGCGTCACCTAAATTCATAAATCATGGAGAATGATATTCAGTATTATTTGCATGTCTATGACAGCACGCTGTGTATTTATAGCCAAAATAAATCTATCACTATCGCAAACTATCATTTCTGCGGTCTTCTGAGCTTTCTTCACATGCTATGTGAAAATTTCCTATTTCCCACTTGTGAAGTCGTGATTACGAGCAAGTTGCATTCTTTCTGTTAAAAAATAACAGTGAAACAGTGGTTTGTGAATGTTAATGCTTAGCCTAAATAATTTATCAGGAGTGTTCATGTGAGCTCTGCTGCAGTCTTAGTCCCACTCAAAAATGCTTTCATTGGTTGAGAAAAGTGATGACACCCATCCCAAGCCAGTATGTGAATTCAGAGCCAGTGAGCAACGAGCTTTCAAAATAATAATAATAATAACAATAATAATAATAATAAGCAGAAGAAGAAGAAGAAGAAAAACTGCATTAATAAGATTTTGTTTGTTATACCAAACGTTTTGTTTTATTTGCTCTGCCAAATGTTTTCTGAAGAAATTTGCTTCCCCATTAATTTCCAATGGGGTTATTTTTGACTGCAAATAGTGTAAGTTTTGTACCATTCTGACAAAGTATAAAATTCTAAAAAACACAAAATAAAATATTTGGTCATTGATTGGCCCGCTACCCAGGGCATTGTGATTGGCCAAATGTTTCAAACGTCTGATGGAAATGTTACGCCCTTCAACATATACTGTTATAGCGTGTCCCGGTCAGAACACCGGCATGATAAGACAAAAACAATAAAACCCATTATAAGAGATGTCATGTGGGGGCATGTTAGAACGAGCCGTTTTAGGAGGACGTGACGAGTCTTAACTTTTATAAAGAATATCTCTTTGGGTTTGAGACTTTAGTCTTTGCAACTTAACAGATCTTCGTTATGCACCAAAACTGCTTACTCTTCCAAAGAAAAAGGAAAATTTGAAATCGCATCATATGACCCATTTAACTTTGTGGTTTATTATTTTGAGTAATTTGGGACGTGGTAACACACACGGCCCTCTTACAATATATTGTTTTACAGACCGATCACTTTTGCTGCTCAGAAATGTTCATGCAATCATGCTGCACGTATCAGAAGTTCCCCGCTCTGATACTACATGTGTACCCCTCCCAAGTCCAACTGAACCACACTCTGGCCCACCTCTTCCAACCAAGCCAGGCCCGGCTAAATGAACCGTGGCACAGAGCAATCAAAATGTTTTCTATAAAAACATTAATGCCCTGTCTTTAACCCTCTGGGGTCTAGGGGGTTTTGGGGGCCTGGAAAAGTTTTGACATCCCCTGATTTTGTGCTTTTTTTCAGTTGCTTATAAACATATACATTGTAATCAGTACAAACTGGGCTACAATAATATGTAAATAGCATGTATGTACATGATGGTGTTTTTGAGAAAACAATGTTTATGCGTGTTTAGTGAAAAACTACAATTTTGAAGTCACTGAAATAAGGTCATAAAACACCTAGAGAACATTTGTTCACAAGACTGTCAAACCTGGAGCTTGTAGCATAGAATTTTTGCTTCAAAATGATGTGAAAACCATCTTGTTTACTCACTCACAGAAAACAATAGATTGCTTTAAATTTTCTAAGACACTTTTTTTGTTTTGAAAGGGCATATGCATGATTGACCATGAATATTAGTGTGATTCACACCTGAGAAGATAAAGGCCTGCATAATGAGCTGCATAATGAGCCTTTCAGTAAGGTGTGTGACCAAGAGGAAAGAGTTTCAATAAAGAATGTGACAAAATAAACATATATATATTTTTTAGGTTTGTAGTTTATTCAGTTTTTATTTAATTTTACTTGAGATTAGCTTGAGATTGGATTTAGATTGTTGTTAAACAGTTTATTAGGAACAATCAATGCTGAATTTTTAGCATCATTACTCCAGTCCCACGATCCTTCAGAGATCATTGTAATACTCTGATTTGCTACTCAAAAAAACAAAAACAAAAAAACATTTGTTATTATATATATTATTAATTGAAAGAACAGCATCGTTTCTAACATGATTATTGTATTTATCATGTTTTGTGTGATTGATAAATGTTTTGTTTAGCAAAGTGGACACTGACAGACAAGACAGAGCTGGTTAATTTATCATTTGTTGTGTTTTAAGTAAGATTTGAGTAATGATGCTGAAAATTTAGCTTTGATCACAGGAATAAATTAAATTTTAAAATATATTCAAATAGAAAGCAGTTATTTCAAATAGTAAAAAATATTTCACAATATTACTGCTTTAGCAAATGTAACTTTCTGTATTTTGGATCAAATAAATGCAGGCTTGGTCAGCAGAAGATATTCTTTACAAAAACATTAAAAATCTTACGAAAAAGTTTTGACTGGTATTGTGTCAAAATATATAAATGAACATCACATACCTGACACATACCTCATATTACTTTTATATTGTATTGTTGTCTATGTTATACAGCTCATATTACTTTTATATAAAAAAAAAAAAAAAAAAATCCTGGCATCGTGAAAATTGAGGTGATGTAAATGAAACTTCAAACTTTCACTATATTATACATTTAGTCAGGAATTATATTTTGAAAAAGTCTAGCTAGTAATTGTGTACAAGATATATGAATTTGGCATACAAGTGGATGAATAATAATAATAAAAAAAATAGTCTCATACAAAAAACCACTCATGTTTATGATATTTGCCAGGTTTAAGCCGCTTTCATTCTTTTTTTTCTGAGGTAATCTAAATCTTATTCCTCTCAGCACGTTCTTCTTGAGGTGAATTATGTACACGCGAAGCTGTCATGTGGGCTGATTATAACGATTATAAACTCAATAGCGCGTGGGCTGGTCGCATTAGATACCGCAATGAAGGGAGACGTTAAAGACTGGACATTGCGTTGTTTTCATATGGAAACTTTATCATTGACAGAATATTTGTTTTCGGCAGCACTTGTTTAGTTAAAAGTAGACGTGTCAAGCTTCTCTCTCTCAAGGCATGTTCTCTCGTGTCTCTGTGTTGAGTATTTGCTGAGTTACAGTTCATTGGAATGAAAACGTTTCTAAATGAAGATCACTCAGCACACGCGGGCAGAGGTGACCACCCTGTGTGAAGATCTTTTATTTTATTAATGCACAAAGTTTTGTTGTTATTATGTGTGTATACAAATAAAAGTAGACCAGTGGACAGATTCTGTGATGTATTGCTCTTACATAAGATCAAAACCGTGCATAATTTTAAGTTATTTTCGGAGTTATCAGAGAAGCGGCCACAAAACGCGTATCCACGTTGATCTGGGCTCCAGAGGGTTTTAACTGGCTCAGCCGTTTAAGTACTTTTTTTCGGATGAAAACAAATTTTATGCATTTTTTTGTTCATATAGCAATAATTTTAACTGAAAAAAGTGTAGCAATAGGAAATGCCTTTTTAATTCCTGAATTATTTTAAGTTCGCAGAATATCATGTGATTAATCAGTGATTAAAAAAAATTATTAAATTTACTTTAATTTTAATTGCACTAATTTATTTACTTTTTTTATGTGGGCTGTTTCAACAAGGGCAGCTTTTGGTCAAATAGCTACTAACCCAATTTTGGGGTTAAAATTTAATGTAAACTTTAATCCCAAAAGCTGGGTTAGTCCATATTTGACCCCAATTTCGTGGGTTGACACAACCTATCATTTTTAGAATTACATGCCAAATTCATTCATTCATTGGTAAATTCCAAGCAGTAAGTGAAATTGCACTAATGTTATTATTGGCCTGCTCTAACTCTACACATTTTCTTCCCACGCAAGACTGTCACATATTTTGAAAAGAATTTAAAACAGGACTTTTACAGATAACTTTATGAGCTTAGGCCGGTATCGATTACAAAGTGGGCTTATTTTAATTATACTTAAGCAGTGAAGAAAACAGTCATGAAAGTTGCCTCCATGCCAAGCTGCTGAAGCAATTTCATGTCTGTAAAAAAGCATAAAAATGAGTGCAATACTTTTGCAGATATTAGTAGACATGAATAAGTTGAAATGTTTTTCTAAAAAAACACTTTTTTTATTGCGGATTATTCTATTTTGAAATGTTTGTTCCGTGATGGAAGGTCTGTTTTTGTTTTGGTCTGGGTGCACACTGCAAGTTTTTACACCGGTATTAAAATAATAACTATATATATGATAGTATTTCAACACTCAGGGTTGCCAGAGAATCTAACACAGTGGTATTACAGCCATGGAATCCAGCAACAACACAGATTTGCAGAAAATGACCTAAACTTTTTGGAATCTGCTAATTTTTTGAGAAGAGACTTATTAAAGCACGTATAAATCAACTCATCAACTTACAGTGTAAGGCTTTTTGCTTTCCATTTTAAGTTGCGCTCATTCCTGTTGATTTTCCTCAATCTGGCAACCTGTGTGAGTCGAAGGGGCAGGGAAAATTTATATTTTGAATTTGGACTGCACTACCCATTTCAAACGCAAGTTATCAGTATTACTTATTTCACTTTTAAGTACACTTAAGTTGCATTTTAATACATTAATATTACATAATGTGTAAGTGCAGTTAAATATACTCAGAATACAAGATTAGATTAAGATGACAAGATTTATTACAATTAAGCACACTTCTTTTTCACAAGGTTGGGGGGAATGATTTCATCAATATTTTTGGTCAAGAAGAGAAAAATGGACTGCAAAGTTTGTATGTGTATCTGCTAATAGCCTATTAAATCTTTAAGAGTACAGTAGCACAGTAGTTTCAACTGGTGGGTCACAACCCAGAGGTTGGTTCTGATAGGAGGATTAATCTATCCAATTAGATTGTATTTTACTAGAAATGTAATAGATTAGGCAGATGCCAAAGTGCACAGGTTGTTACATTTCAATGTTCGATTTCAAGGATGTTTATGTTGCATTTCTACAATAAACAGTTTTGGTACAATGGTGGCATGGCTTCATAGCAGACATGGAATAAAAAAAATAAAAAAAAAACCCACTAAACTCTGATTTCAAATGATTTCATGGGGTTTTAAAATTTCAGCAGAAGCTATTGTTGAGCAACAGCACATATTTATTAAGACAGAAATACACAGAGCAAATAACTGCTTCAATTTTCACATCTGCAGGATCAATTTTCTAAATCATTGTTGTATGGTGACTCTGCACGTATGTTTACAAACACAAAACTAATTTCAGCAGTTCAAGTGGTGCTGTTTCGGTGATTGCAAACAATATTATTTGTCAGGTGCTTTAACCCGCGGTAGGCCTCGCTGCCATTCCATTATAAATACAACACAGCGGTTTCTGCCAGATGAATTTTTCGAAATCATTCCACTTCATCTTTCATCTGAATCAAATAAATACTTGCTTGTGTGTATGCTGAGGGCAGTTCTGCCCTGGAACATCATTGCATCTCAGAATACCATCTAAGCAAAAAAAAAAAAAAAAAAAAAAAACGACAGCATTAACCCTCTTTGACTGATGCACCCCATGGCTCTCACACATATTTTACTCTCCTTGGGTATTTACATACTACTGCTAGAATCACATATTCACTGTAATGTCAACATGAGACTGGATGCTGGGTGCTTTCCATCACTTTGAGGGCACCTACAGTGGAGCAGGGAGAAAATAGCTGCAGGACATTTTTCAAATGGAAGTGCAGAAAACAACATGCAAGGCCAGTATTTCTAGATTTAAGTGCTTAACATGGTGGACTTACTGTATGTTTTATGTAGAATATATTATCAGTATGTAGACTAACATTGAAATATTCAACCACTGGAACCCCAGAGTCTGTCTGAAGTTTAACTGTAAAGCGAAATGTTTCCTGAACGCTGCCTATGACTCATTGTTTATTCTTCTGTGATGCCCCAATCACTTTGACTTCATTGCTTTGCCGACAAAGTGGGTTTATGCAAGGTTCTCTTTTCATTCCTCAGCAGCAGAGCATTAAAGCATGGTGAGAAGGTGGCCTGTCAGATGCCAGTTTGCTGTGTAATTAACATAATTAGCAAAGGTCATTCATATGCATAAGGTTGAAATGTTCTAGACCAATGCATGTGAGTTGTTTCTAACAAATATGAAAAGCCTCAATCAGTATTGAAGAGGCAAACTGTTTGAAATTTCCATAGGCATTGGATTTTTGATTGTCATTATAAAGGCAACTCTAATCAATATGGAAAGTTATAGTGCACAAGTCAGAAAAACTCTGCCGAGTTTGGTGAATGTAGCTTGAAAGATTTAGGAGACCTTTAAACCAGAAATGTTAGTCTTGGGTAAGGCATTCTGAGAAAAAAAAAAAAAAAAAAAAAAAAAAAAGTTTGTACAATAACAATTTGTGGCTTTGACAAGTAGCCAAATTTGTGTTTAATTTAATGTAATTTAATGAATTCATTTGGCACTAACACAACAGCATTAACACAAATTAGTTATCATTAAAATTCATAATTATTCCTTAATTATTCATAATTATTCCTACATAACATTTATGTACGTATAGATTTTTTCTGTAATATGGACACATTTACAGCATCTAAACATGTAAAAGTATTAAGTATGTGCAGCTTTAGAAACTTTTCTAAAAGCTTTTTGGTACTTGCTTTGAAGCCCATATTTATAATACATTACAAGGGTTTTCTTAAGGTATTGTAATGAATGCATAATGCATTATAAAAAAAAGTAGTAACAGTATCTTACTACATTTTGTAAGTGGTTAGGTGTGGAGTGTTATTTAAGTGTTCCCTGTGAGGCTAATATTAATTTTGATGTGGGCTATTTAATAATTTCAACTAAAAAAATAAATAATAATAATAATAATAATAATGTTTCTGTGTTAGGTTACATTTTATTTTGATGGTCACCTTAGTCTATTGACTATATGCAACTTTGAGTATTAGTAGGCTTGGGTTAAGGTTAGGGTAGGTAGAACGTAACATACTTGCAAAGTTACTTATAGTCAGTTTGTCTGTTGGGGAACCATCAAAATAAAGTGTTAGCATATACTTAGCAGATGACTTCTGGATGACTTCTGTTGCATTGCCTGATGCATGACTGAAAAGTCAATTAAAGCAATCTCAAGAGACTTCAGAGCTTTGTGCTTGTTTTTGCCGCCTACTTTGCCACTGTAAAAACTACTAATACTCCAATGAATGCTAGTTGACATGTAGTTGCAGAGTTACTTATCAACAGCTGTCTAAAGAGTACCATCAAAATCATCAAAATATTACAATAAAAATAGTTCAAAGCAAATGTGTCATATTACACATTCATCTGATGTGATATCTGATCTTATTGCTGTTTGAGAAATTATTATTATTATTATTATTATTAGTAGTATTACTATACTTACAAGTGGTCTTTGATTTCTTTAAGTAAAGTAGCATATGGCAAGATATGAGACTCATAATACATTATAACTATGAGAAATATAATCCATTGTAACTTAAGTGGATGCAACATGTTCATTGTGTGTTATAAATCATCATACTCTTAAAAGCTATAAGCACAAATAAGTAAATATTATAAAATATTAAAACCATTCTTGTGAATATTCATAAGATTCTATAGCACATTATAAGTTTTATTTATTTATTTATTTAATGCACTATGCATTCATTATAAAACCTTAAGGAAACCCTTATAATGCATTATAAATATGGGCTTCATAGAAAGTGTCACCATTTTTTTTTCTTCTCTGAAATGGTTTACATTTTGATCATTTTAGTTTTGAGCCTGCCCTGTAACCCCTCCTAAAATCCCCTAAACCTGTCTTTTCTATCATATGGCTAGCACATGACTTCTAAAGACAATTTTTACACAGGCTTGTACCATGGCAAAACAAAACAAACAAACACATAAATAAATAAAGTTAAAAAAAATGCACAATTTCTTTCTGTAATTTTATTAATATTTTCTGTATTTCAAAAATAGAAGAAAAATATGTACAATATAAATAATAAAACTACTGTAAAATTACAGATTTAAAAGAACAAACAAACAAATAAACAAATAAATTAAATTTTTTATGTTTGACTTTTCTGACATAGTAAACTTGCTCGATAGCCCACCCGGTACAGCATTGCACTTGTGATGTGGAGCACTCCAGTAAATGTCATGAAACACAAGTCATGAAAAAAAAAGAGTTAAAATGTTTGTATAAACAAGCTAAAATGGCACGGTTGCTTCAGCATATGTGTTTTATTTCTTTGCTTTTTTTTAACACTATCGTTTTTTACTAATGTGATATTCACTGATATGAAACTTCAAACAGCACTTTTTGTCTATCCATCGACTTTTCTTCTCTGCCTTAGTAGTATAATATCTCGGAATTTGGAGCTTTATCTCAGCAAATATTGTGATTAACTATGATTAATTCACTGAATTAATCAGCATATCACATCGTATCAGCATATCATTTATTTAATTACATTTTTGACACTCTATTGACAAGTCAACATAATGAGACTTGTTTTTCAAATGTTTGTTCAAGCAGTGTCATGACGCAAGAGTCAATTAGTTCCGTGACGTCACAGAAAGTTGAATAATGACTTTGAGCTGGACTCTGGAAATGGTGAGTAAAATATCAAGAGAGCGAGAGCAGAGTCTTTTGATGTAAGTCTGCCTCTGCAACAGAATTATGGCTCTAAATTGGTTTCAAGGGACTGCAGCGATGCATGAAATAATGTCCTTTGGCATGTTGTGAAGACTGACTCCCAGTGGTAGCACACACACTGAAATAGCCATGCAACCAAGATTTCCCATGTCCTCCTGTAGCGGGAACATGCATATTTCCCCTCCTGATTAACAACCACTATCAGAATAATAAAATCTGGCAAAGATTCAGCAGAAATGAAGTGGTTCATCAACATCCTTTTCAACTCCCTCACAGAGCTCTCCCACGCTGCACAAATCATGTGCTATAATGAGAGATGAGACTGGAATATGCAGACATGAGTTTGGTTTACCCACAATGCCTCTCTCTTAGGCAGGTTTGTCATTAAAGGACACTCATATCGACGGAAGACACCCACTTAGCACAGAAGACCAGAGCGGCCCTGGAAAATAATAAAATAACGGCTGCTCCAGGTAGACTTAACTGCAATTTTCCAGCCTGGCACTGAGCTTTTCATGGGGAATAAGGATGAAAATGGTGATCTAATTGAATCTCCCTGGTAGCTTTCACCATGACTATGGAAACATCAAAGCCCATCATGGAAAGATGGATTCAAACTATTTATCATAGTTATTTTGCTTTTGACACACTGGCAACCGAATTCAATTCTGTCACCAGTTCTGTACAGTTTCTTCATGTTCTGAACCATAAAGGCTGCTGTTAAAATGTTTAGAAACAAGTTGTGCTGACAGATACAGCCCACACGCATGCATGCCTCGCCACATATTGTAACTGCATTGCACGTTAAATATCACATAAACACAGATGATGCACACTTCACTATGTGTTCCATTGCACTAAACTGCACTCTGAATAACAAAACCATTTGGCAGCATTGATTAAGAGGACAAAAACAACACAACTCCCATTTAATTAACAGTATGGTTTTCACTTTTTCATCAGTGTTTCTATCCATATTAGATAAAAGGGAGCAACAGTGCCTGACCTTTCCTATGGTTTCTATGGCAACTGAGAATGGGGTAAGAATTACAAGCACGTTCGATAAATTCCTCTTTGGTATCTCAGCACAAAAAGCAAAGCACTAAGCAATTAATCAGGTGCTTTTTGGGAAGCAAAAAGTATCAAGTGAACAGAAAAAAAGTATTTTCTGGACAGGAGGTTGAGAAAGCCATTTCTTTTCTATTTGATATATTCAAACGATCGACTCAACAGTCAACAGAGGTGATTTTAATATGTCTTAGTAAATACAGAGCATGTACATGCGCATGTGGGGGCGGCTTTAATTTAGTAGATATCTTCACATATTGATATGAAAATGAAAAGGAAGTGGATTTAGAGAGCAGGCCTTTATTTAAGCGAAAGGGCTTTCCTCACATATTAAACATGAACCTGCAAAAAACTGAATTATTGTAATGTCAGGTATTCCCTCAGGCACGTCAGAGGGACTGGCACTCCGCTCATGTCAATGGAGATGGAGAAATCGAATGAAAAGTTTAAATACGGTACACATTCTCAGATGGTACTGAATTTTAAAATGTATGGGAATAGAATCAAAACGGGTTCAGGTAATCTCAGACAGTTGTGACAAAAAAAAATAAAAAATAAAAAATTCAAGCTATACTTTAAAGCCTCTTTACTTTTTAATGCATGTTTCTGGTGTTTGTTTTTTTATTTTATTATTATTATTATTATTTATTTATTTTTTTGCATGATTTAATCAGTGAAAGTATAATCTTTCATCAAAATATAAAAACTTGCAATGCCTCTGAAATGATTCCTCTTACTTTTCACCTCAATTCTGGCATGTAAAACCCACATATATATTATTTTATATAATTACTGTTTGTATTATTGGTAGCACTCCATTTTAAGGACCAATTCTGACTATTACCTAGTTGTTTCTTAGCATTCATATTACTAGAATATTGGCTGTTTATTACTTATAAAGCATATATTAATACCTTATTCTGCAGCAAATTAGGAGTTTATTGAGGGAAAAGTCATTGTTAATAGTTGTTTGTTAGTGGTGAGTGGTGGTTTTTAATATAGTGTGTTATTATTTTTTTTATTTTTGTGTGTGTATAAAGAGCTGGTTTGTGTTAGTGAATACAGATTTTTTTGTTTGTTTGTTTGTTTCCTTCCAGAACCTTTTTCAACTCAGAATTATGTCAGACAACAGAAGTAAAATGGGGATTTTAATATTTAAAAGTCACTTAAATCCAGAAACAAACACTTAAATTAATCATGCATGAAGCTTCATTTGAGCAAACAGAAATTAATCATTAGTTCAATTAAATGAATCAATTAAGCAGCTAATTTTCAAGAAGCACTCTTTTCCTGATCCCGTAAAACAGCTGTAGGCTAGTGAAGTCAGTGTGTTGACGCTACAGGCAGATTTCCAGAGGACGCATCATCACAATTAGCTTGATGAGGGGCTACGGGGGGGAATGGGAATAATTAGGATGTTTTTCTGACTGTTTAGGTCAGTGTCTGCGACATTTGATAGACTGATTCTTGTATTCCCTCAAACCACACAGTTTCACACTTACTAGCG
Organism: Cyprinus carpio; assembly: GCF_018340385.1. Taxonomy (NCBI): domain Eukaryota; kingdom Metazoa; phylum Chordata; class Actinopteri; order Cypriniformes; family Cyprinidae; genus Cyprinus; species Cyprinus carpio. Next base: position 5,052,600 of record NC_056610.1, on the reverse strand, counting down.
AAGCTACTGTGGGGAATCGGTGGGAGATGTCATTAGATTAATGTTTGCTGTCTCTATAATTACACATAATAGTCTGCCACCATTTATGGGCTTGCTTTTTCTAGGATGTGTCTAATGTATACTAGCATGTTGTGCCATGCAGCCAAGCCTGTAGTTAAACTCCACTCAAACAATTAGCATAAACAGTAATAAAGGAATCTTTACATTAAAAGAGAACTTTTGTTGCATGTTTTTTCCTACTTTTTTTTTCTTTAATTCTTAAATATTCATTTTAAAGCTGGAGTATGTCATTTCATGCAATTTGTTTCCAAACATCCTTTGCAGATGTCTCCCCCAACTCAAACATCACAAACACATTCTTACAGGTCTTTAAAAGTGACTGGTAAAAGTAAACTACTTTCCATAGAAGCTTCAACATACTTTTAACTCAAAGTTTAGCTTACCTGTCAAGAAGAAACTCTGCAAGGATTAAACGCCAAACATTCCATCAAAATATTGTAAAAACTCTGTTAATGTTTACCATTGTTTCACCCCATGTCTGTTTCTGTGTTTTGGCAAGTCTTCAAAATTTGGCTTGCACTTATGTAACAAAATACAAATTTATGTTTCTACACCACTGCTATGGTTTAACTGTTAAATTGTGACTTCTGTGCCAGATGTGAACAACTGTCCACAGATTTGTCAATTCTAAATGCCTGTGCAATTCACCCATTGCAATTAAACTTTTTGCACTATGTGATGTTAGAATTATTGTAAAGATAAAAAAAAGAGGAAAATACCAAAAAAATAATTTCATTACCTTTAAAGACTTAATTTTAAATAAATACATAGTTTGACTGACAGGTAGGACATCCTAACATTTCATGGTCCTTAAGACTTCCACAGAAGATACATGTGAGTGTATTCCTTACAAACACACCATTTCGGCTTCACAAGACTTTAATTGATGGACTGGAGTGGTTTGGATTACTTGTGGATTATTGTGGTGTTTTTTTTTTTTTATCAGGTGTTTGCATTTACATTTACATTTATTCATTTAGCAGACTATTTTATCCAAAGTGACTTACAATACAGCAAGCAATTCATCGTAAAGAGACAAATAAACACAGGAAGTGCTCATAATAAGTTTCAGGCATTGCTCAGATTAATTAAAGCTAACAGAGAGATTAAGGAAAGAGAAAGCAAAGTTGTTGCTTTTATACTCTTTTTTTTTGGAGTCTCATTCTTGATGACACCCATTTACTGCAGAGGAACCATTGCTGAGCAAGTGACGGAATGCCTCATTTCTCCAAATCTGTTCTGATTAAGAAACAAACTTTATCAGAAAATGTTTATTAAAAATGTTCATTTCTCGGTGTATAATTCTAAAATTATGTACAGTTATTCATATAGAAATTATATGCTTTATACTACTAATAAACAGACAATAAGTTAGTAATATGCTTGCTAATAAGCAATAGTTAATAGTGAATAATGTTCCCTAATCCAAAGTGAAAGTAAATAGGTTCTATTTTGATACCATGTTGTCTTTAAATATATTTTGATGAAAATAAAAGTGTGGTTTGCTTAATTAAAATGATGACCGGTCCACACCAAGACTCTTAATGGACTCTCCACTCTTCAGCTTATAGATGGCGAGATTCATTAAGGAGTGAAATAAGCTTGTAAAACTAGAAAACCATTAACTGCATAAATAAATGCAAAATGGTGCTGTGCAGTGCTCTATGAGAACAATTGGGAGCAAATTCTGCCTTCAATTCAAAGCACTCAGGAACCTAAGACTTTGTCACAAAATACAGCGGTAACAGCTCCTTAAAAGCCATGAAAGGCACAATCCTCTGAGACCAATAGGCTCATTAGTGCTAATGGGATGAAAGGAAGGCAACAAAAGATATAAAGTGACATTTTAGCTGGCTTAGCCTGCCCTAAAAACAATCTCTCTCATTCCCTCCCTTCCTCTCTGAACCTTGATCAAGGTTACTCACTGAACAGGAAAATTAAGCCGAGAGTCTTGAAAGTATGCAAGCCACCAGCATCAAACATTAGCCGAACAAGAGTAATTGAAAGGACATTTAAGAAACCAAAGTTATTTTTTTTTTTTTTTTCAGTTCCACTGTCAATATTGCTTCTGAATTGAAGATTTGTTGAGTACTAATGTCTGTTCAACCAGGGCATGACCTGGTTTTTCACAGCAACAAAAAAAGGAAGAAACTTCACTGCCCTACCTTTGGCTCAGTTTCAAGGTGAAAGTATTTTATTACTGCCCACAAAAAATAAATAAATAAATAAAAATTAAAAACTAACAAATAAACAAATTAATTAATTAAATAATTAATTCATTCATTCATTTTCAACATACTGTAAATATATGCTGTAAAAAATATAGTTGAAAGAAGAACATCTCGTTCCCTGAAGGAGGGAATGGTCACCAATGTTGGTCACCAATCTACTTCAAATGTAAACTAAATGAGCCAGTGGACATTGGCATGCAATGATTGCATCCAGCTGCCGCTGATCACAGCATGAGCATAAAATGGTAGCTGGTGCACCGCATACCAGGTTTTCGCTGAGGAGCCAAGCCAGGAACCCAGCCACTAAGTGGTGGTAGAGCAGCCATGGCAACGGTGACTTTACACATATGGGATCCACTTAGGTCTCTACATATGGAACCTAGCCCTCTACCGGTTCTCACGGATTCATCGAGTGAGGTCCTGGCGCCGGGTGTTCCACCACGTTTGGCTGCCGAGGGGATGGAGGAGCTCGACAGGGTCTACAGTACGGATTCTCTGGAGTGGTTTTAGCAGGCAGACACTAATCGGGGCCTCTCAGTGCTTCTACCCGTTTGAGGTGAGAACACAGGAGGATACCGGCTCCACACGAAGGCTATAGAATCTAGTAAACTTTTTGGGGGTCACACAGCCCGCAGTGCTACAAATAACTGTCAGTGAGGCACCCCGAGCCAGTGCCCAGAAGGATGTAACACTCCTAGTAGAGTGAGCTCGCAACCTGAGCAGGCAGGGCACACCCTGTGACTGATAATCCAGAGTGATGGCATCCACAATCCAGTGGGCCATCCTCTGCTTAGAGATGGCATTCTCCATTGCATAGACTTTAAGGGTGGAGGGAGACAGTCTTCGCTCCAATCCTTGCTGCAATAGGAAAGCACAACCCTGATCGGGCATCTCCGGGGGTCTTCTCAGCGAGAAGAACACCATTCGACGAACAGGTTCCACTTCAAGTCTCGTAAACGGTGCAATCGCCGAAGTGATGGTGTCAACTACCTGCTGAGGTAGGTCACCTAGAACCTCCGTGTCCCATCCAGGGACCAGACATGAAGTTTCCAGAGGTCTGGACGCGGGTGCCACAGGGTGCCCCGTCTCTGAGTCAGTAGATCCTTCCTTAGAGGAATCTGCCAGGGAGGAGCTGTCACGAGGAGCATTAGTTCAGGGAACCAGGTACAAGTATGCCAATACGGTGCCACAAGCAGGACCTGCCCTCGTCCTCCCTGACCTTGCACAGCATCTGTGCAAGAAGGCTCACTGGGGGAAATGCATACTTGCGCAGGCCCCACAGCCAGCTGTGTGCCAGTGCGTCCATGCACAGTTTTCCCTTGGTCAGGGTGTAGAACAACTGGCAGTGAGAGGTATCTGGAGAGGCAAACATGTCTACCTGAGCGGGTCCGAAATGTCTCCAAATCAGCTGGACCATCTGGGAATGGAGTCTCCATTCTCCTGGGAGCGTAGCTCGTGACAGCTCATTGGCTGTACGGTTGAGCAGACCCGGAATATGAATGGCACAAAGTGACCTCAGAACCTTCCCACTCCAAAGGATGATGTGGCGGGCGAGCAATATGCGACGGGAACGCAGACCACTTTGTCAGTTATTGTACACAATGGTCACGTGTTGTCTGTTCAGACCAGCATGTGCTTGCCTTTGAGATGGTTCAAGGCATGGTACACTGCTAACAACTCTAGGCAATTGTTATGCCAGTGCAGTTGGGGGCCCTTCCACAACCCCGACACTGCATGCCAGTTGTACGTGGCACACCCAGCCAGTAGTTGAGGCATCCGTGTAAACCACAGCATGCCTGGAGACCTGTTCTAGGGGCATTCCTACCCAGAGAAATGTAAGGTCTGACCACGGGGTGAAGGTTTGGCGACAGGCCGGTGTAACTTGGACCCGGTGAGTGCCGCACTGCCACAGCCACCTCAAGACTCGGCCATGAAACCAGTGCCGAAGAGGTCCCATATGAAGCAGCCCCAGCGATGTAACTGCTACTGCAGCTGCCATATGCCCCAGGAGCCTCTGGAAAGTATGTGTCCTTCAGGTCGATCGCTGCAAACCAATCTCGGGGATGGATGCACCTGAAGATGCATTTCTGCGTCAACATCTTGAATGGTAACCGGTGATGGGCCTGGTTCAAGACACCCACCGCCTTTCTTGGGTACAATGAAGTAGGGGCAGTAAAACCCTGTATTCATATCAGCTGGTGGGACCGGCTCTATCGCATCCTAGCCAGTAGGACTACGATCACCGCACGCAAGACAGGAGCATCGGCCGACTTCACTGCCATGAAGCGGATGCCACTGAACATGGGGGGTTGCCGGGCAAACTGAATTGCATAGCTGAGGCTGATGGTCCGTAGAAGCTAGCCAGGCACCCAGATACTTGGGCGGCTTGTGGGAGGACCAAAGAGGGGTATGAGTGTGCGGTGCAATGCTTACCTGGTTCCACAGTTTGGCAAATGGTGTGAACCACCTGTTGCTGCCTCTCAAACCACCTGTTGCTGCCTCCTGGCAACAGAAGAAGATAAGTGTGGTCAGGTGTTGATCCATCTGCGACTCTCCATGCCCTCCTGGGACCCTGAGATAGAGAAAACTGCTCTTTTGTCAAGAATTTTGGTTTCATTGATCGATGGCCGGGCAAAACGAAACAAAAGATTCTCCACCCGGCCCTCTCCAGTGGAGGGAGTGGTGTGTTCACCATCTCCTGAAGAGCAGATCCCTCCATTTTTTGCGGGGGCCTGGATGGGCGGGGCAGCCTGCCTACGCCTGGCTCCACAGTGCTGCTTGGTTGGAGGCTGCTGCGGATGTGGTGCGGGAGTGGGGGGAGATGCAGGGAGTCGTCCTCGGCAATGAGCAGGCTGGGGCACTGCACAGGTGGAGGCAGCAGCTGCCCGCCATGGCAGGATGTGAAGAAATCGCCTCAGTCTCCCTCTGTGCAGTCGAGAACTGATGGGCAAAGCTTTTGACTCCGTCGCCGAAGAGGACGGTCTGGGACACAGGGGCATTGAGGAACTGTACGTCTGCGTCCCTCATGTTCGCCAGACACAGCCAGAGATGGCGCTTCTGGACTACAAGTCTGGACATTGCACGACCCAGAGAACTCGCTGTGACCTTCGTTGCTCAATGCTCAAGGTCAGTAGCGGTTAGGAGCTCTTTCAGAACTTCCGGATCTTGACCAACCTTGTGCAGGTCCTTCAGTTCCTTGGCCTGGTGCACCTGCAGTAATGCCTTAGCGTGTAAGGCGGAGGGAGCTTCTCCACAAGCCGTATAAGCACCGCTGGTCAGACCAAACGAATGCCTACAGGCCCGGGAGGGGAGCTATGGGTTTCACCTCCAGGAGGAGGTGGTCTTAGGACAACTGCATCACTACTGACCGCTCCACCAGGGGGGATCGCCTCGCTGCACCACTGTCGAGGGTGGTGAGGGAGGAGGAACCAGCAGGCCAGATTCTGGCAGTAAAATGTGCCATCCACAACCTGGTGAGCTCCTCATGCACCTCCAGGAAGAAAGACATTGTGAAAACTAATCATCCCCAAGAAACTAATCATCTAACCTCGAGGGCTCGGGACGCAGTGGAGGTTTCCACTCGAGCCCTACCCTCTCGGCAGCCTGGGAAAACATAGCTGACATCTCAGGATCCGATTCAGGCCTTGCCACCACCCCGGAGGGCGGCACCGCAGCCAAATCTTCCTCTCCAGAGAGCTCTCCCTCTGATGCAGTGATCGACATCAGGTCAGGAGGAGCACTAAAGGATACCGTTGGTATGCTCTTTGAAGAGGGCCCAGTACATTCCTTTGGCAGCTTGACTGGATCTGAAGCGCTAGAGGAGTGGTGGGCCCCAGAGGCTTGGTTCCCTGAGGGGTTTGCCACCACTGTAACCCTCAGACCGCCTGTGCTACTGCTGGAAGTAGTCCTCACCTGGCTTCCGTCAGGAGGAACACTAGATCGCAGCAGAGGTAACGAAGCCTGGTCTGCAGCTCCGAGATGGTCACATTCCCGCAATGGCAACATGACTCATCCACGAATGCCCCCTCAGCATGTTTAATGCCTAGATATGTGAGGCAGCGATCGTGACCATCACCTGGCACCAGATAATGACAACATCCAGAATCGCACGGGTGAAATGACATATTTAAAAAGGTTATCCGTCATCTTTGCAAAGATGCCCCCATGTGAGCTCTTTTAGAGAAATTGGCTCTTTTTTGTTGTTTTTATTTTGTTTGCTGAGACGCACAGGGGAGATGGCCGCTTGCAGTACGATGGGGGGTAATGGCGCAACCCACTCGACCACCGCTAAGGCGCCATCCGCCAACACAAAAAGCTTCCAAGTCTGTGTCGAACTCATAGTACACTCTGAAGATACTAGTAGGAGCAGAACGATGTTGTCGCTCGGCTCGGAAGCGAAAAGCTGGAATGCGTTGCACTGGCTGCCTTTTTATGCTCACGCTGTGATCAGCGGCAGCTGGATGCAATCACATTCCCTTGGCTATCATAACAATGTATATACAATTACAAATTATTTTATATAAATTGTCACTTTGTTGTTTTACATACATGCACACAAACATTATTCCATACACAACATAGTCGTGAGATGCAAGAAACATATGGCAAGAAATCTGTAGACTCGTCCATAACAACAAAAGATAATACTTTATTGAACCTTTTCTGATAAGAAGTGTGTGCTGCAAACGTGGGCATTTTCGACAATCGTTTCTGTCCAGTCCGCTCGTTTTATCACATTAAACCACAGCTGTCATGTTTTGTTTTTTTTTTGTTTTGTTTTTTTTGTCTGGCAGTGGCAGCAGATATGTGATCAAATTTCTAATTTGAGGCTGTATTACATCGATTCTGGCACCCAACATCACAACAAGGTGATATTTTAAGCTCCTTAATGTAGCCGATTTTGATTATGCACTAGTTTGAATGGGCCGCTTCCAGTTTCCCCTTTGTTTTGCTTCCTCAAGTTAGCGCTGTGACCTATGGTTGGCCTGGCTGTGTGTCACTCAGAAAACAACAGGCCAATCAGAAGAGAGGCTCATGAATATTAATTAGACAGTCTCAGTATAGAAGACTGAGAAAGAAGCTGTAAAAATATATTGAGATGGTTTTTGGTACTTAAACTGTAAATATATATTCTTAAGGAGATCAAATCCTACAATAAAACTCCAGAAAGGTGTAAAATATGTGACCTTTAAGAGGGAGTAAGATTAGGTAGAAATAGCTCTTTAACATAATTACAAGTTACCACTTTTTACAGTGTACACATGGTGGTTGAGGAGAGACCCCCCACATGATTGTAAAGCACTTTGGGTGTACAACAACACACAATAAAGTGCTATATAAATGCATCATTCTTTCATTCATTCATTGATACACATGTAAATACAAATATACTGTAAATATTTATTATTATTATTATTATTATTGCTATTAAAATCCAGGAGAAAGTGACCTGTCATTAAAAACCAATCAAAATATTGTTCTGCTGTCACAGTGGTCTGTATTCACAAACACCTATTTATTCTAAACAAATGGATGCTGCAACTTCGGAGCAAAAAAGCCGACCTTTTTATTTCGCAATATTTGCAAAGAGTGGAGTGCCAGCACCCTGGGCACATGCAGAAGGCTGATAAAGTTGTTATTGGCAAATGTCCTTGGTGCTGGCGGAGCAGTGCTCAGTAATCCTTCTGTTGTCTCAGCACTCCTCCATTAGTCTTCCTAAACTCCACGACTCACTGTTACAATAAGAGGCTGCTCCTCTGCTGATAATGCCGCCTCCATTCACCCTCAGATCTGTTCATTGGCAAATTGACTGCAATTATCATGGCTGCAGACAGTTATTGCCATATTTTATTTGCATGTGCAAGTCTGCAAAGTCTCAAAAGAGAGGGGTGCTTCAGTGTGTGCTGTTGTTGCTGCTAGAGAGCTCTGTGCATCATCTGCTTTTGGTCATTCATTCATTCATTCATTCATTCATTCATTCATTTAATGTATTTCAGCTTAAACAATCCTGAAACTTTAACTTTATGTTCATCATATAATGTCTAATTGTGTCAATTTGTTTTAAGTTTGAAATGCCTTAAGTGGGTAAAATGTCAGTAATAAGACTCACCAACATTTGCCTAAAACATTTAGAGATTTTTTTATGTATTTTCATGTGTTGTGGGTGTTTGTATGTATAGTATACCTAGTGCGTCTAGTTGCTATATACACTACTGTAACTATACACTACTGTTGAAAAGCTTGGAATCGTCTAGTTGCTATATACACTATTGTAACTATACACTACTGTTGAAAAAACTTGGAATCATTGATATTTTAATGCTTTTTTTTTTCCTTGCTCATCAAGGCTGCATTTATTTGATAAAAATCAAGTAAAACAATATGAATATTATGATTTTATTATTATTATTATTGTTGTTGTTGTTGTTATTATTATTATTATTATTATTATTATTATTATTATTATTATTATTTAAATGTAATAACAGTTTTCTATTTGAACATACATTAAAATATAATTTATTCCCATCATCAAAGCTGAATTTTAAGCATCATTACTCCAATTTTCACTGTCACTTGATCCTTCATTCTTGATCAAATCATTCTAATATTCGGCTTAATGGTCTAATATTTGTTTAATGAATGAAAAGAACAGCATTTATTAAAAATATAAATATTTTGTAACAATATACACTACTGTTTAAAAGTTTAGGGTCATTTTTTATTTTTTTTTTCTTATCATTGCATTCATAAAAGTATTTTACTGAGGGCATATATAGCAAAACAAGAAAGAGAATGGATGAACCCTGATATCAGCTATTTTATGGTGGTAAGAAAAGAACGACAAGGCTATTAAGACTTTTTTCTGAACATACCTGACAAAAATCTGAACCCATAGCACTACATGCCACAGCGCAAGTAAACTGTAATGAAACTGTAAGCAGCTATGAGAATTGTTGCTGAGGCAGTTTCTAGCAGTTCAAATAGCAGCAGTATTGCATCAAGATATTTCTGTATCATCTGTGTCCTTTGCTATTTTGTGGTCACCCAAACAGAATCCTTAAAAGATGTTTTCGCTTGTTTGAGTGATAAAGAAGATTTAAAAATGTTTCTTTTGTATCCTTTTCATCACAGGCAAAGCTTTTTCTTACAGTTGAAATAAGTAATCTTAGACTTTCTACTATATTTCCTGTATTTTTAGGTATATATTTGGTACAGTAATAAGCTAAATCTACTATGACATCTTCATTTTATATTGTGTAACTTGGGATTTCGTTGTTTATGGACTTTATTGCACAGGCCAATAGATTCTAACTCAATCTGATATAATCACATCAGCAAAATGAGCTGGCTGCTCAACATTCAAATACTTGGCTAGTGTTTGCTGTAGCAGTTGCAGCATGATTTAGAAACCCTTCACCTTCCCCAGCTCCACCTGTATAGATCTACTATGGGGTGATTCATGTATACTATATATGGGGGTTATTTCATATATGTCATTCAGGACCCAGTGGTGTAATGTAACAAAGTAATAATACTTTGTTACAGTACTTAAGTATTTTGGGGGGTATCTGTACTTTACTTGAGTTTTTGTTTATTTCAGCCAACTTTTACTTTTAAAATATACACTTTTACTCTGATACATTTCCCAGAAGTATATTCGTTACTTACTACAGAATAGTCAGAAGTCAGAAGAACACTGCAGGAACGCAGGTTTGATGAGTCAGTGGTCTGGCGTCTGCAAGTTAGACTCCTAAAAAACACCTTTTCACATGTGCAAACAAGTGCGCGCACAAACGCAGATGATTTCATTTTCCACTAAAGTCAAGGCTGGGGTGTGCAATAATATGGCAAGTGTTGTTGTAATGATGTGTGATCTGACATTATCGAGTACATCACCAAATCACACAGAGAGTGCATGCACATGATTGATTAGTCTATAAAAACTCAAAATTCAAGGCATTCTAAATTGTAGATGGCAAAATGCTTCTGTGTGCTTTTTACACTAAACAAAGTCATAAACGTAACACTTTTGTTTTTGCCCCCATTTTCCATGAGCTGAACTCAAAGATCTAAGACTTTTTCTATGTATACAAAAGGCCTATTTCTCTGAAATATTGTTCACAAATCTGTCTAAATCTGTGTTAGTGAGCACTTCTCCTTTGTTGAGATAATCCATCCACCTCACAGGTGTGGCATATCAAGATGCTGATTAGACAGGATGATTATTGCACAGGTGTGCTTTAGGCTGGCCACAATAAAAGGCCACTCTAAAGTGTGCAGTTTTACTGTATTGGGGGGGTCCCGAAACCAGTCAGTATCTGGTGTGACCACCATTTGCCTCATGCAGTGCAACACATCACATAGAGTTGATCAAGTTGTTGATTGTGGCCTGTGGAATGTTGGTCCATTCCTCTTCAATGGTTCTGCGAAGTTGCTGGATATTGGCAGGAACAGGAACATGCTGTTGTATACATCGATCCAGAGCATCCCAAACATGCTTAATGGGTGACATGTCTGGTGAGTATGCTGGCCATGCAAGAACTAGGATGTTTTCAGCTTCCAGGAATTGTGTACAGATCCTTGCAACATGGGGCCGTGCATTATCATGCTGCAACATGAGGTGATGGTCGTGGATGAATGGCACAACAATGGGCCTCAGGATCTCTGGTGCCATCAATGAAATGCACTTGTATTCATTGTCCATAACATACGCCTGGCCATACCATAACCCCACCGCCACCATGGGCCACTCGATCCCCAACGTTGACATCAGCAAACCGCTCACTCACACGATGCCATACACACTGTCTGCAATCTGCCCTGTACAGTGAAAACGGGGATTCATCCATGAAGAGAACACCTCATCAAAGTGCCAGACGCCAACAAATGTGAGCATTTGCCCACTCAAGTCGGTTACAATGACAAACTGCAGTCAGGTCGAAACCCAGATGAGGATGACGAGCATGCAGATGAGCTTCCCTGAGACGGTTTCTGACAGTCTGTGCAGAAATTCTTTGGTTATGCAAACGAATGTTGCAGCAGCTGTCCGGGTGGCTGGTCTCAGACGATCTTGGAGGTGAAGATGCTGGATGTGGAGGTCCTGGGCTGGTGTGGTTACACAAGGTCTGTGGTTGTGAGGCCGGTTGGATGCACTGCCAAATTCTCTGAAACACCTTTGGAGATGGCTTATGGTAGAGAAATGAACATTCAATTCATGGGCAACAGCTCTGGTGGACATTCCTGCAGTCAACATGCCAACTGCACGCTCCCCCAAAACTTGTGACATCTGTGGCATTGTGCCAAAGGAGAAGTGCTCACTAACACAGATTTAGACAGATTTGTGAACAATATTTGAGAGAAATAGGCCTTTTGTGTACATAGAAAAAGTCTTAGATCTTTGAGTTCAGCTCATGAAAAATGGGGGCAACAACAAAAGTGTTGTGTTTATAATTTTGTTCAGTGTACATTTATGTAATTTAATATAGTAGGAGAGGGAGCAGCTGCGCTAAAGGGATCTGCCCTTATGTTGTTAAAGTTTGTTATTTAAGACATTCATAATAAATATTAATAAAGCAACATGCCCAGTTTGAAATATATGACATGTATAGTTTATTTAAAATGCAAAGGTAAAATATAAATAAAAATTATTACAACAGATGTGAAGGGGGAAGAGAATTTATACGTGTGTCAGGTTTTTCGATGAAAACACTTCCACAAAGGATATACCTGTGTATCCTTGCTCAGAGCTCCTATGGAAACCTCCTCACTCCTCGATCCTTGCCTCCTCGCATTGCAATTAGAGAATTGAGATGTCCTACAACAGGGTTATTCAAATCTTGCCCTGGAGGGCCAGTGTGGCACAGGCAGGTGACTTTGATCAGGGTTGGAACTAAACTCTGCACTGCATTGGCCCTCCAGGGAAAGATTTGAATAACCCTGTCCTACAAGATGGCTGAGCTTGATTGGTTTCCGGGTCATAGGATGGAGGACGGAGGAGCGAGGAAACGAGGAGGGATATTGAGAAGCACCCTTTGTGTTTGGTGAGGTGGCTTGTTTTGGGCTTTCATAGCTCTGTGCAATTGTCCAAAGTGATCTCTGGGAATAGAGACATTGTATATCAGACTTTGAAACCATTTCATATGGGCATGATCTGGTCTGGGATATACGTTTTGTATACCGCCAAGGCAACAGAGGAGTGGCTCAAGAAAAAGCACATTAAGGTCATGGAGTGGCCTACCCAGTCTTCGGATCTCAATCCTATAGAAAATCTGTGGAGTGAGCTGAAACTTCGAGTTGCCAAATGACAGCCAAGAAACCGTAAAGGGATAGTTCATCCAAAAATGAAAATACTGTCATTAATTACTCACTCTCAAGTTCCAAACCCATCAGACCTTCATCTTCGGAACACAAATGATATTTTTATATGCAGGATATTTTTGATGCATTCTGAGAGCTCTTTGACCCTCCCATAGACAGCAAGGATACTACAGTACCACGATCAAAGTCCAGAAACATAGTAAGGACATCAGTAAAATAGTTCAAGTGACATCAGTAGTTCAACCATAATTTTATGAAGCTACGGGAATACTTTTTGTGCGTTTTGTGTGTTCACATGAAGCAGAAGTGTGTGCATGTGTCGTGATACTCTCCAAAATGGAGGCAAGCCACAGCAGACTGGATGAGGAGGAGAAGAATTGTTGAACAAAGTTGTTATTTTTGTTTTCTTTGCACACAAAAAGTATTCTTGTAGCTTCGTAAAATTACGATTGAACTTTTGATTTCACATGGACCAATTTACTGATGTCCTTACTACGTTTCTAGACCTTGATCGTGGTAGTACCCTTGCTGTCTATGGGAGGGTCAAAGAGCTCTCGGAATGCATCACAAATATCTTAATTTGTGTTCTGAAGATAAACGGAAGTCTTGCGGGCTTGAAACAACTTGAGGGTGAGTAATTAATGACAGAATTTTCATTTTTGGCTGAACTATCCTTTTAAGGATTTAGAGAGGAACCGTAAAGAAGAATTGAGTTGAACCTGGTGACCAACTACAAAAACCGTATTACCTCTGTGCTTGCCAACAAGGGTTTCTGCACCAGGTACTAAGTCATATATTGCTTGGGGATCAAATACTTAATTCACTGACTGAAATGCAAATCACTTCCTAACCTTTATATAAGTTTTTTTTTTTTTTTTTTTTTTTTTGGTATTCTGTCTCTATACATTAAAATAAACCTACCATTTAAAAAAAAAAAAAAAAAAAAAAAAAAGCAGGGGATCAAATAAATATTTTCCCCACTGTATTGTTGGCTATTGCTACAAAAATACCTGTGATATTTATGACTGGTTTTGTGGTCCAGTGTCACATATGTTATATGTGCAGCAGTAGTATTTCTTACATGCTCACAGCAGCATGTTGTGGATGTATTGGCATTAGCCAATTAGTAGTTATGGTTACTGAAACACAGAACATAGATCTAATCCTGATTTTACATCTAATACAGTAATCATTAGCAACAGATAAAAGTCATTGACGAAATGAAGATGTGAATATGTGTCCAATCTTTCTATCCAGAGTTTTTTCTACTGTACTACTAATAATAAAAATAAAAATTCCCTGCCAGTCAAATGAATTGTGGATGTGTAATGTAAGGGCAATGCTGATCACTGACCACTTCACAGTCTTTGGAAATGTTCCACAAATTATTCAGTACAACTTGACTAATGTGTATCATTTATCTGACCTCAAATCCAAGGGCATGGAAGAATATTTTAAAAAGGAGTTTGCTTTAGGTTTTTCACCCAAAAAGCCTCACATGTCTTCTTTTGGTACAATGAAGGACAGCGGGCTAAAGCTCCCCACGGATTATGAAGGTTGAAATGCAATAACTATAATGGGTTTCTGTTTGTGCCTCTTGTCCATGCCATGCTGTAGAATAGGCCAGAGGTGCCAAGATGTTAAAAAAATTACATTTAAGGAGAGAATATGATCTGAATTCGAATAGGGAGAGAGTTGAGTGGAAAACTACTCCACCATCACGCATGGGCAACTGTTGTTTAAACTCTGTTTAACCTCACTTTGACTTCTCTTCTAATTCTAATTCTACCATTAGAGCCACTATACATATTTCTATCCATTTCTCTCTCCTGTTTAACACTCTAGGATTGCTTCAGTGAATTGTGCTATACAAACTGGCAATTAAAGTTCACATTTTGCCATCATATACTGTATTGTTTCCTGAATTTCCAAACTCTACAGAAGATGAAACATTCTATAAACCCACAGAGATCACTGCAGGACAAACTCAGCAAGGAAACGTTCGAGGCTAATTGTATCATGAGCATATATACAGTTTCTCATCACATAGATCAGTGTTTCTCAACTGGCTGCAACACAAAAATGAGGTTCTGGGGAGGGGGTCATCATTTACTCAGCCTCATGTCACTTCAAACACATAAGACTTTCAATCATGTTCGGGACATTAATGAGGATATTTTTGATATTCTTTCATCATTGTTTCTCATCAAAATTAACATGGAAGAGAAAACCCTTACAATATATTTTGTTATTGACATCAAAAGATGTGTATCCAATCAGCTCCACAATATTATGGTGCAAATTCATCTCTGACTTTGCAGAGGGCAAAGTTTATTCTATTTTAGACAGAGTGTTTGGTTTTAGCTTGAACATTTTGTCTGTAATGTTTGTATTGTTGTAGGTTTCAGTGTCTTAGCAACTGAGAAAAGGAGCTGCAATGCAATGCAGGCTGCCTTTATTCCCACAGGATTGAAGCTGACTCTCAATGCATTTAATCTAGTCTGGCATCAGACTTTGGCAGACTGGCAAGTGCCTCATTGATTTGGTTATATCAGTTTTCATGTCAGTAGGTACTGTTCTTGTTATTGGAGCAGAAGCAATTAACATCTGCACTGGCCATGGAATAATGTGGCCAGGGAAATAAGCAGCTAAAACTTTTATATTAAGAGCTATTGCTCTTAATGGTGTAGAGCCAGAGAGAGGTAAAAAAAAAAAAAAAAAAAAAAACACAGATAAAGAAGTGTTTGTGTTGATCCCCACTGCTCTTCTCCCTCTACACCAACGACTGCACATCTAATGACCTCTCTGTCAAGCTCCTGAAGTTTGCTGACGACACCACACTCATCGGCCTCATCCAGGATGGTGACGAGTCTGCTTACAGACAGGAGGTTAAAGAGCTGGCTGTCTGGTGCAGTCTCAATAACCTGAAGCTGAACACACTCAAAACAGTGGAGATGATAGTGGACTTCAGGAGAAACCCCCCTGCTCTCCCCCCACTCACCATCATTAACAGCACTGTGATTGCAGTGGAGTCATTCGGGTTCCTGGGAACCACCATCTCTCAGGACCTGAAGTGGGACATTCACATTGACTCCATTGTGAAAAAGGCCCAGCAGAGGTTGTACTTCCTTCGCCAGCTGAGGATATTCAACCTACCACAAGAGCTGCTGAAACAGTTTTACTCCGCCATCATTGAATCCATCCTCTACACTTTAGTAACTGTCTGGTTCAGCTCAGATACCAAATCTGACCTCAGAAGACTACAGAGGGTAGTCCGGACTGCTGAGCGAATTATCGGTACAACCCTCCCTTCTATTCAAGAACTGTACTTATTGAGAGTGAACAAAAGGGCTTGCAAAATCACTCTGGACCCCTCACATCCAGCACACTTCCTCTTTGAACTGTTACCATCTGATCGACGCTACAGAGCTCTGAGCACCAGAACGACCAGACACAGGAACAGTTTCTTCCCCCAGGCAATCCATCTCATGAACACTTGACAATAACTTTGGAACACACAACACTATTCATACACACATACACTTATTTATCTAACACACATACTTAGTCTACACTTCAAATTTGCACATAATATACCTGCACATACAATTGTCAATTTGTATATTGTTATTCCTTACTTACTTATTCATATTTTTTATTCTTTTATTACGTGTTTTTTGTTCTGTCGCTGTCATTCTGTTGCACTGCAGAAACTTCTGTCATGAAAACAAATTCCTTGTATGTGTAAACATACCTGGCAATAAAGCTCATTCTGATTATGATTCTGATCAAATGCAACACAGGCTTTATGTTTATTGTTTGGAAACAATCACTTCAGTCAGGTGCTGCACAGTAGGTTGTTTATTACTAGTGAACATATTTCCGTGATTAAGCAAAGGCTATTGAGAGGTTTAAATAGGATAATCTGAAATAAAGCAAAATCAAGGCAGACATTTTCAGCTACCTTACAGTATATTTAGTTAAATGAGTCTACAGCCAGGAGGTTTATATAATACCTGAAGAAAACTATCCGTTCCCATTCATTCATCAGGTCTCAAACACAGCTGTTTGGCTGGTGCATGCACCTTCAGATGTATGCAACCTGAATTCTGTCATTTTTGCAAGGTTTCTGAAACATCAACTGTAAATCTAAGGTAATGACTGTGGAGTTGCATGAAGATGACCAACTGGAGGAATATGGTTTGTGGCTTAACAAAGAAATATCGGAAGACTTTTTATTTGTTTGTTTGTTTTCCATTAGAAAGGCCAGAGAGTATGGAAGTACACAGGCAGTCTGCAAATGTTGTTATGTATACTGGTTCACTTCTATGCACTTCTCTTTGAACACTGGCTTATAACACAAACAATCATTTTAGTTTTAATCAAAGTATTGCAATTTAATGGATATATTTTAAATTATAGGAATTTAAAATGTAAATATTACCTTAATTTATGCAGATGTTGCCATTTTTGCCCCTTGGTGCATTAACATCTAAATTGAAAACCTGTCAACTTATTTTAAAAATCCATATATTTCATTTTATCCTTTCTCTAATCAAAATGTTTCAAGCAAAGCATATGTTCTTGGGGATATGTTTTAATCAATTTAAAAGTGTTCTTATTTCTTCAGCTTCCTTTTTCATTCTGTCATTCTTTTTGATCACTTTTAATTGAAGGGGAATTCTTTGTTCAGTTCAGCTCATTTGCATTTATAATTTGAGCACTATTTTAATTATTATTTTAACAACTCACTTTTTGTCTTTCCTTATCATCACTTGACAGGAGTCTCGAAAGTAAGGTTTGAGGTTTGAAAAATCATGGCCATATGTACAGTTTTATATTAAGGTAATGCAGGTTGCCTGGAGTCAATATAACTTTTTTTTTCTTCCCCACAGCACTGAAGCAGACTGTGTAAATGCATTAATCTAGTCTAAGAATCAGAACACTCTGGCGGACTAGAGAGTGTTTCATTTACTTCATTATATACATTTTCATGTCAGTAGGCACTGTTTTTGTTATTACAGCAGAAGCAATTGTGGTAAAAATAAAGTGGCCAGTGGTACAGGGATAAAAACTAACCTTTATATTACAAATATAATGGATAAATCAAGCCAATATTTTGTAGAGGAACAGTTATTACCTTTAATGGTATAGTGCTAGAGAGCTGACGTAACCTTTCGCACCTGAAGTAAGAAAAGCCACAGGTCAAAAGTGTTTACGTTGATGATCAAATGCAAAGCAGCTGTTGTAACATATGTTTGTTGTTTCTAAACACATTCATTGTTTTAGTCAACTGCTGCACAGTAGGCCATCCGTTCCAGTGAATATGTTTAGCTGTTAAATCACTCATTTCCATGTGTAATCAAAGGCTATTGAAAGGTTATCCATAGCCACATTAACTCAAGAAACCCCATACGGTAAGTCAAAACCTTCAGGTCCACTGGAGCCACACTGAGACACAGAAGACTAATTTCATACACACCAATGTTTTCATGTGCAGAGAGAAAACAGACAACATTATTTTGATTATTACTTTTTAATAAGCCATTTATTGGTGGTATAATAAAAAAAAAAAAAAAAGTTCCCATTTCTTAGTTTAGCATTAAGGATTTATACAAAAATAACCTTGGGTCAAGAGCACTGATGATTACTGAGTAAAGCATAACTCTTGGAGATGTAAGGGAGGGCTGTCATTGGATCATTGGTCTCTCTTTCACTAAAGAACAATGATCCATGGAGGTTTTAACGATAATTGCAATAGCCGCAAAAAAATTTCCTCACTCATGGGAACCATCATTATAACTTCAAAGTATGTATTTAGGGTTGCATTCACAGGAGAGGAAACACTATCAGGCTTTAATTGTAAGGGAGTAATTATACCTTTTACACAACCATGGGCTATCTGCAGTAGAGCAATATGATAAAACAGGGCTCTTGATTAGTCTTTTTAAAATCAACTCTTCTCTTGTCAGATTCAAAGTAATGGTGAGACGTTTGCATACATTTAAAAGACCTTCATTTTGTTGATTTAGAGATTTCATGATGGTTTGATTGTGATATTAGCATAGGAGAGGTTAACAAAGCTAGGCACTATATGCAGGGGCAGTTCTAGACCAAAGTAACTGGGGGGTGGGAGGTCCAGACAGAGGCCACTTTTAGGGGGCACAATTTTAAAATTCATCCTAACCTGCTTTAAGTATTATTCACACAGTCATTTTTCACCATGATGTGTATCACTGTAATCTCTAGAAGTAATCTATAATGATAGATGCTAATCTCTAATCTTAATCAGTACTAATCTCATGCTTGTCATGTGACACACAGCAGCCACAATGCCACTCTATATGTGATATAGGCTTATGTCCCTACTGAGAAGAAAAAAAAAAAAAATTAGCAGAAAATTTTAATGGTTTCCACTACAAATAATCATTACAAACATTACAAACCATGAACCTCTAACCATTAAAAAGTGGTTTTCTGAAGTTTTTTTTGGTGTGTTTTGAGTTAGTTTTTATTTGTTTTTTTTAGCAAGCTACATAAGGAAGCCAATTAATTGTAGGTAGAAACAGGGTGGGTTAAAGTTTCCAGTAAAAACAAATACAAGTTCCATTATAACCAGTAAAACCATTAAAAATTTTGTAATGGTGTCTACTGTTTTTTTTTTTTTTTTTTTTTTTTTTTTCAGCAGGGGTTTTATTATTATTATTATTGTTGTTATTAAAAATTCCCAAAATATATCATTAAATATCTTGATTCTCAAATACAGTATGTGTAAATAAATGCATTTTGGACCTTTAGTTGATCTATAATGGGGGATGTGTAATGTGGGCTGATAAGTAGCCTTGTTATCTGTTGTTTAGTGATGATTGATTAGTAAAGATTTTATATCGTGATTAGGTAGAAGCTGTTATTGTCATGCATATCTTTCAATGAAGCACGGTTCTGTGATAAATATCCATCCGAAGGCCAGAGGGCGCTCTCACGCAGAAACTCCAAATACACCCCGCAGAAGAAATCAGGAAATCCCTATAGTGGTTGCTGAATAAACAGAAGATTTAACTGCTTTCATTGATTCAACGTGACTAATAAACACATGACTATGACAATATATGGTTTATCTGAGTTTGTCTTCTTATTATTTTTATATTAATAAAGAATATAATAATGCAATGCTAATCGACGTAGCCTTTATCACTGCTTAGAATGCTGTGAAATATGTTGTGTGCCTTATTCTGTGTAAGAAACCTCATAATCTCACAAAAAGATTTACTTCAAACATTCGACTGACGTTATGAAGTGAGCTTGGAGTAAAAAAGTATTAAATGTGGTATTTTCACGTGCTTTCAGATGGAACCATATTTAATACACAGAGCCGTAGTTCACTGAGAAGCTAGGCAAACAGCTTTCATAATCGCAGAACGATTTCTTCGATTTCATTATCGTGCGATTATATCATCTGTGATTATGAACACGATTTTGCGTAGCTTGTCAGTGAACTACGGCTCTGTGTAGTAAATGCTGCTCCATTTGAAAGCAGGTCATTGATATTTACTGCTGATTTCAGAACTGGATTTACTGACAAGATGCGCATAACAATCACATTCGATTAATCATGCAGGCCTAGTGTTATCTATTAACTTTGCATAAAAAATCCTTACATAAAATATTTGTAATACGACTGACTTTGTATTTCATGTGAATATAATAAAAACATTGTAAGTTACTAATTAGCCTGTAACACTTTTGTTGTACAAAAAGAGAGCAAAGAACTTTTACATAATCAAAGAACATTTTCACTTCAGTCCAGCGAGTTCAGGCTCTCTCAAAAACTCCTATAATAATCTTTAAAGCTGTTTACACTGTGAAATCTTACTAACATTTGTACATCTTCACTTTGTTGTTTCTGATGATAAAATTAGCCAGAGAATTCAGTCAGCCAGAGCGCAGTGACAAAACAGTGTGTTTCAGCTATGACTCAAGACTTTCACACGTGTGTCTCTGGCTCTGTGCCAGCCAATGAACGCAGATTTGAATTTAGCAGCTGGTAATGTTTTTCTTATATATATATATATATATTATATATATATATATATATATATATATATATATATATATATAATTTACAGGACAAATGGCGCATTTCACCCAAAATTGTTTGGTGTGCTTTTATTCCTAATTTAGGGGGGCCCGCCCATATAGCACACAAAGTAGTGAGACTGAGACTTGATACTGACTATATATAAACATTATAGGATCAACCAATCTATCGCCCCCTATACTGAAGCATTGGCCAAGCATTTGTGTACTCTTTATACCTGTACTGTAAATGTCTGTCCCAAGGGTGTGATGTACAGTAGCAAATGTCACCCTGAATTGCAATTACAAAATTAAAACACAGACATGAAGTTAATCTTTTACCCACTTAAAGTCTTTTTAGCATATAACAGGCAGTTTTTTTTTGTACTTTCCGAAGAAAATGAGTGATGTTTGCCTATAAACTTGCCACAATGTTAGTAAATATATTTATTTATTTACTTACTTTTACAAGTAATCTTTGACACTTTTTGTAACAAACATTTGTAACACACACACACACACACACACACACACACACACAAAAAAACTATGCAATATATATATATATATATATATATATATATATATATAAAGGTGCATCTCATTAAATTAGAATGCCGTGGAAAAGTTCATTTATTTCAATAATTCAACTCAAATTGTGAACTTGTGTATTAAATAAATTCAAAGCACACAGACTGAAGTAGTTTAAGTCTTTGGTTCTTTTAATTATGATGATTTTGGCTCACTTTTAACAAAAACTCACCAATTCTCAGTAGTTTTCAAACTGGTCCTGCAAGCACCCCCGTCACTGCACATTTTCTGTGTCTCCCTTATCTAACACACCTGATTCAACTCATCAGCTCATTAGTTGAAATGAGTGAGTCAGATATAAGGAGACATACAAAATGTGAGGTGCTAGGGGTGCTTGCAGGACCGGTTTGAAAACCAGGCTAATGGTGACATGCCAATCAGCTAATCAACTCAAAACCCCTGCAAAGGTTTCCTGAGCCTTCAAAATGTTCTCTCAGTTTGGTTCACTAGGCTACACAATCATGGGAAAGACTGCTGATCTGACAGTTGTCCAAAAGACAATCATTGACACCTTTCAAAAGGAGGGTAAGCCACAAACATTCATTGCCAAGGAAGCTGGCTGTTCACAGAGTGCTGTATCCAAACATGTTAACAGGAAGTTGAGTGGAAGGAAAAAGTGTGGAAGAAAAAGAGGCACAACCAATTGAGAGAACCACAGCCTTATGAGGATTGTCAAGCCAAATCGATTCAAGAATTTGAGTGAACTTCACAAGGAATGGACTGAGGCTAAGGCATCAAGAGCCACTACACACAGACATGTCAAGGAATTTGGCTACAGTTGTCGTATTCCTCTTGTTAAGCCGCTCCTGAACCACAGACAATGTCAGAGGCGTTTTACCTGGGCTAAGGAGAAGAAGTACTGGACTGTTGCCCAGTGGTACAAAGTCCTCTTTTCAGATGAGAGCAATTTTTGTATTTCATTTGGAAACCAAGGTCCTAGAGTCTGGAGAAGGGTGGAGAAGCTCATAGCCCAAGTTGCTTGAATTCCAGTGTTAAGTTTCCACAGTCTGTGATGATTTGGGGTGCAATGTCATCTGCTGGTGTAGGTCCATTGTGTTTTTGTTTTTGTATTTTAAAGTCACTGCACCCATTTACCAATAAATTTTGGAACACTTCATGCTTCATTCTGCTGACCAGCTTTTTGAAGATGCTGATTTTATTTTCCAGCAGGATTTGGCACCTGCCCACACTGCCAAAAGCACCAAAAATTGGTTAAATGACCATGGTGTTGGTGTGCTTGACTGGCCAGCAAACTCACTAGACCTGAACCCCATAGAGAATCTATGAGGTATTGTCAAGAGGAAAATGAGAAACAAGAGACCAAAAAATGCAGATGAGCTGAAGGCCACTGTCAAAGAAACCTGGGCTTCCATACCACCTCAGCAGTGCCACAAACTGATTGCTTCCATGCCACGCCAAATTGAGGCAGTAATTAAAGCAAAAGGAGCCCCTACCAAGTATTGAGTACATGTACGGTAAATGAACATACTTTCCAGAAGGCCAATTTTATTGGTCTTATTAAGTATTCTAATTTGTTGAGATGAGTGAATTGGTGGGTTTTTGTTAAATGCTTTTCACAATTAAAAGAACTTAAACTACTTCAGTCTGTGTGCATTGAATTTATTTAATACACAAGTTTCACAATTTGAGTTGAATTACTAATAAATGAACTTTTCCACAACATTCTAATTTATTGAGATGTACCTGTATATATATATATGTTCTGGAAAAATAATTACATTTTATATATGAACCTAACTCCACCAGTAGGTGGTGGGTAATCAGTGTCTTAAAGAGTGAATCATTAATTAATTCAGTCAAATGATTTATTCAAAACAAGCTGATTTGTTCAAGAACAAAACAAGTTAGATGACATTATGCACTGCGGTCGAGCACCATGACATCATTCGAACGGGATGCCAACGCCATCTGCCTCACATGAAGACGGTGACCAAAAAATAAACAAAGATAATTGCACCCATGAGTTAAATAAGTTTGTTGGAATAAAAACACCAAAATACTCTGACAAATCAGATTGTGAGCCTTTTAATGCCCAATTTGAGCTACTGGCCCATGCATATGCTTTGTCAAAAGAACAGAAAGCCCTTCAGTTCACTCTCTGCTTTATGGATGATGCACTTTCATGCTTGTTGCTGCTTGACACTAGTGAGTTGGCTGATTATGATGCACTAGTTGGTGAATTGAGGTGCTGCTTTGGACAGTTTTGAGCTCCTCCGTTGTGAGTTATATAGTTTACAAAGAATTCCAGGAGTACTGCTGCAGCCGCAAGCACAGTGGCATCTTTGCTGGGGGTGTGGTGAGCCGGGACACCTGATTAAGGAAAGCCCTGCCCTGGCTAAGTTCAAAGGAAGGTGAGCACAATAGGCAGGACGCTGCAGATCCCCCAGCCTATGTCCAATCACTCATCACCCACAGACATGCCCACTGAGAACTTTAGGACTGGGGAACTGCAGGTAGTGGTGGAGGGTGGAACAACTATATCAGACCTTTGCCATATTCTTATTTGAATTGGTAAGTGGTGAGCTAGCACCCATTAAAGAGAGAGGACTGTTGACACTCCGGGAGATGAAAAATTATTGCATCTGGTATGGATAGCTGAAGTACAGGACCATTGAATTCTGGCTTGGACATTCTAAGGGACCATGGTTGTCAGTTAGCCAAAGCCACATCGAGTTTCAGCAGTGGTAAGTTAGCAAAGATGAGCCCACCAGAGGTCCGTCACACAGATGGACTTATATCTGGGTCTGGGCATGTCATGGAGAATGCTCACACAGGACAGATCCACCCAGTTAATTCTGGCAAAAGCTCATGTCACTGCAAAAGTCGTCAGACGAATGTGAACAAATAGGGATGGTGAATAAAGGTCTTTAGGGCATGACATCCATGATTGTGGAGACTGAGGCTGCCCTGTCGTTCGTCATCAGTAGCAGCAGGAACAATTATGAAAGATGTTGATAGAATTTTAGGATTGTTTTGCCTGTGATAAAGGGTACTGGCACTTTTGCGTTGATTACCAGAGGCTTAATACAGTAACACGAAAAGTCTTGTACCCTTTCCTACACGTAGATAAATGTCTGGATCTGATTGCAGGTCTTGCTGTTTTTCATCATTAGAGTTGAGGAGTGGGTATTGACAAGTCCCGCTGACAATAGGACCTCAACCCAAGATGGTATTTTGCATGGGTAAAGGTCTGTGGAAATTTAGAGCTCTTTTTTTGTGGCCTTTGCAATGCACCAACTTTTGAATGCCTGATGAAGAGGGTACTGGAGGGCATTCTGCAGTATAATTGCCTGCTGTTTCTGGATGACATCTTGGAAAATAGAACTAATTCCATTCTGCAATCACAGCCCTGAGAACAGTGCTGGAGAGAATCAGGACAGCAGGACTCTGCATTCTGATAAGTTTTTGGGCAGAAGGACTTGCATGGTGGAGGACAAGGTGTGAACCATACAGGAGTTGCCCACCCTAGCGAATCAGAAAGAGATGAATAGCTTGTTGGGACTGGCATCCTATTGCAGGTTTGTTTAAGGTTTTTCCTGGCTGACCCCTTGTACAAGCTCCTGCAGAAGGATCATTGTTTTGTGTGGTCAGAGGGGTATCAAAAACCTCAGTACTACGCAACAGGCTCTGATGAGTGCCCTCGTTCTGGCACTCCCAGACCCCCTCCCACCCTTTGTGTTAGATAGCGATGCAAGTGGGGAGGACGAAGGTACTGTCCTGTCCCAAGTGTGGCCACAGGGAGAGAGAGTAGTAGCCTACTTCAGCAAGGTTCTAAACAAGGCTTGTGTAACACAGGGAGAACTACTAGCCACAATGTCCACCATCAGGCATTTCAAATAATGAAATGCAGGATGGGCATCTTGGGGGTATTCCCACAATCCACACAGGGGAATCACTTTGTCTTAACTGCTATGGATTACTTTACCAAATACCCGAGGCTTTTGTGCTACCTGACCAAAAGTGTGAGACTGTTGCAAATGACTTGATCAAGGGCATGTTTAGTAGGTTTGGGGTCCTTCAGAGTATCCACAGTGATCAGGAGAGTTATTTTGAGTGCAGGGTGGTCTCCATGTGTTAGCAGCTTGGAATCAGTAAGACATGCACTATACCATATACCAATATACCATTTAAATCATAATACTGAGGCTTTAATTGCATACAAAGCCTAATAAGCATTCAAGCGCACGAACAAAGCTTGCCACAGCACACCAGCAGAAATAATGATCATGAATGTGTCAGGGAAAAACAGTATGGAGAATACATTAACATTTTAATAATTTCTTGATAAACTAGTGTTTTCTTTGTTTCTGGTTTAAGAGATGAAGTCGACCACAATGACTCATATTCACAGTAGTGATGTCCCTGATGCATGTTTCATACAGATTACATAATCTGAGAATATGTGTTTTCCATTTGAATTGGTTCAATTGAAAGTAGACATTACGCTAGATATATTTTTCAATGTCTGTAAGGCAAAGATATACATATAGTTCACAGAGATAGATGGCAGAAAGTGCGTCCTGTTTGCTTTCATTATTTTACAAAAGCATGTTTTGTTTTTATTGTGAGTGCACACAAATAAGTGTAGCATCTTTACAGATTCGAAAAATTTATTACTCTTATCTGTATGACCAAAAATTACGGAGTATTTTAAGAGCAAGTGACTGCACCGGTGCCTTCATCTGTATTGCAGTGAGCTACTGTTCAGCTTCCGATCCCCCGCGCACACATCGTTGTCGCGCCGCTCGCGTCCGGTGTAGACACGGTGTTGAACAGCGCACATTTCTCTAGGTTAACATTAGACTGAGCGGCCATGTAAAGTTGCTAATACTTTTCAGATGATAAGCCATATTTGAGGTTGATCATTATAGGCAAGGTTGAGCATTTGGATGCCCTACCCAATGTAACTAGCCTATATTACCATATACACCAGCCGTTAATGATCTGTTAGTCACGGACTGCATGAGTTCGCCTGTGGATTTTTTTTTTTTTTTTCTGCGACTAAGCGACTAATGAAATTTTGGTAGACCAAGCCTCTTGTGGTTGACTAACGGTTAGTTGACAATAAGAACCCCTGCTGAGCTGGGTGTCAGACTCCAGATGCTCCGCCTGTTCCTGTGGGGCCCGAATATTCTAGACAGCTCCAGGACTGCATGGATTCAGACGACATGTATGCCAGGAGGCAGTTGATGAGTGCAGGGAAACAGCAAAAAAAGGCTTATGATCTACATGCCTGGGGGCACCACTTTAGTGTTGGGGAGCTAATTTGGGTTTACAGTCCATTTAAGAAGAGAAGGAGATGCCCCAATCTGGACAGCCACTCGGTGGGGCCATGAACAATCTATATATATTTAAAGAATTACTAAGAAAATGGGAATCAATAGTAAGATTACTGTCTTTTTAAAGTCATAACAATTATAGATAGTTTGTGTAGTTTGTGACGCCCGCTGGTCAAACCCTTGTAAAAGCAACAAAAAGGCCAAATGTAGCATTTGGACCAATCAGACACACAACTATTTGTTATATTTAACAAATAATATCTAACGCCCCCTCATCTAACCAAAGGGTCTATGGACCCTTCCCCCAAAATGCAATGATCACCTCAAAAAAGGCAGAACAGGCCTCTGGTTCCATAGCAACCAAAGGCACACTATCTGATAACACTAGGTTTATGGTGCCCCAGAATGTGGCTAAGCAACTCTTAACTCAAGTCTCTCAAAAACAGACACATAATGCACATAAAAGGGACTCTTCTCTAATTATATCAAAGAAAAACCTTTCTTTGAATTAATTCACATATACTTTAGGGCATTGTGTATGCTGTTACTGTTTTTGTATATTGTCTTTTGTGTATTGTATATGTTTTATACATGCTTATGATGGATCACTAGTTAATATAACCTCATCTATATGATGTTTGGTATCTATGAGTTCGTATTTTCATGATCTAAATGAGAGTGTATATTATATGTTGATACCTATGCAACACATTAGTTTTATAAGAATCTTAAAGATTCTTCTCTTGAACCCCCCAATCTTATTTCATATGCAAGACACCATACAAGAAACAAAGAGTTGTACTGTAAAACTTCCCTCCAAATGGATGGCTCAGCTAAATAGGCCAATAAGAAACTACTAACTATTATTCCTTTTATTTATACAAATGCCTCTTTATAATGTCTACAAATTTATGAAAATGATCAGAGCTCGGGTAAAAACTATAGACACCTTTTCAATGGTTCACCCTTGGGGGGTGATCTCAGCAAACCCACGATTCATGGTCTCACAGAGCTTGGCCTTCAGCGATAAATCATTGAAATTTTACAACATCTGGAAACAGCTATGACGTGATGAAGCCTTGTTTACTAAAATCACATGGCTCTGACGGTTTGATATGCGCTCCAAACCACCAATTTGAAACAAAAGATTTGTAAAGGTTTCAAAACTTCATGAAGTTCTCAGTGGGTGTCATCTCTGTGATATTCTGATGGTAAATTCAGTCGATTAAATATAATAGCAAAAAGTTAGGTTAAGGGTTAGTTTAAATTCCACTAATAAGCACTAATTACAAAACTCTAAACCTACACTTTACAATATCTGCTAAAACTATTTAGTTTGTGTTTATACACTAACTCTGAGCCTGATTCTTTTTAAAAGACAACTTCAGACAGTCCCATCAAAATCAATCAGTGAACCATGCCACAGAGTTTGTGGTAGGTATTTCTTTGAGCGTGCTAGCCCTACACAGGCATTAGCTAGTACACAGACGGTTTACCCAATCACGTAAAAGGCTCACGTTGAGAGGTCACAAGGGGACCAGAATGGGCCTGCCTCTGCTATCAAATGGAGGTCACCAGGAGGTTGGCCCGAGAGCACGAGTGATTGGGCCAGCCGGCTGAGCGCAGCTGCAAACAAAGGCCCTTCAGACTGCTGCCCATGAACATCAGCAATGAAATCTCCATTATTTTGTTAAACTGTGTCTGAGGCAGTGCCCTCACTATTATGTCAATGTCTAGGTTTAATGCTGATTCATATACTGCAGAGAAAATCCCAGATTAAGTCCAGATGGCAAGACCCACTTTTAGCAGTGAAACTGCAACACATTAATGACCAGATAGGATCCTCATAAATGATTTCTTTTTAAGCAAATAAGCAAAATATTCATGCACATAACAGAATATGGGCCCCTTTCCATCTGGCACCAACATGTGTTTTGTATCCTGATATTATCTGGATATTCTTTAGCTGCACAGCTTTTACACCTTGCATTCCAATGTGCCTCCAGTGTGATCGGGTACAGAGCCAAACACACTTACCCACACACCACGTACATATAGCATTTTTTATTTACTAGAAAAAAAAAAAAAAAGGATTTGGTCTGTTGTGTTTCTCTACATTAGAAACATCCCCACAGTAAACATTTACAAAAAGGATTAGAAGTGAAGAAAAGAGGAGAAAAGAAAGTTTAAAGCAGGCTATAAAATTAAGCAGAGAGAGATGTGAGTTTTTAGAAATTAGATAGATTAGATATTCTAAAAGTGGTCATGTACAAGTAATTTATGGTATTTTTCTTATCATTTTCATTTTTCATGATCAGTTGAGCAGATCAGAGGCTGTATTTTTTTTCATAGGTTTTTCTCAAAAGCAAAACCAGCAGCACAGTGAAAGACTAAAAGGACATAATCTGTTATTGCATTTATTTTACTAAATAATGACATAGTAACTAAGTTTGTTTTACTGTAGATTCAGTGATTTTTCAAATCAAATATTCTTTTGAAAAGCTTTTTGAATAATTTTCACCTGACATGCTTTCAGTCATATGCTTATTTATTTATTTATTTATTTATTTATTTACTTACTTACTTACTTACTTACTTACTTACTTATTTATTTATTATTATTATTATTATTATTTGTTTTTTTTTTTTTTTTTGTAGTAGTAGTAGTAGTAGTAGTAACCATACAGGAGAGCTGGGTTACTTCTGAAACAGTTTAGAGGGTCTTACACACAAACTCTACAGTACGAATTGCCCTTTATTGTCAATAATAATAATAATAATAATAATAATAATTATTATTATTATTATTATTATTATTATTATTATTATTATTGCTAGTGAGTATACAAAGACAATCTTCGGCATACAGAGATAAAGCATAATATATCTATGTATTTTTTGGGGGGGTGACAAACATGGAATTGATTAATAAAAACAGCTTGACTATTACATAATAATAATAATAATAATAATAATAATAATAATAATAATAATAATAATAATAATTATAATGCTCTAATAAAAATAGAAAAGCTTTTCCTTTCTATTTTGTTTACACATGGCAATGTTGTCAAAACAATGCCCATTTACACAGATCTACAAAAATGACTAAAGACACTGTATTATTCATGCCAGGCCAGTAGTTTGCAATGTCACTTTATAAAGAAACAGTACGCACCTGCATACATACCTATAGACTGAACATGTAATACACATTAGCATGACGTTTTCACAAGTTAGTATCTTTACTCCTTGCTTGTCTTTGGTGTTTCCCGTATTCATAAATGTATGCACATAACAAAAATGTTGTAAGAATGGCGTTTGAATTTGTCCCTGATCTCCACATGATTGGATGATAATGCATCTTTGGTGCATTTACACCAGGCATTATTTGAGTTAACTGCTATCCAATTTTCATCAAAAAAAAGAAAAAAAAAAAAGAAAAAAAAAATTGTTAAAACAGGTATAAGGTTTAGACTTGTGTTAACTATGTCAGGGATTAAACACGTTTTGTTGTCCAGTGCACCAGAATAAAAAAATACATCATTTCGGGTTGTGCAAGGATTTATTTATCCATTTTTGTTGATCTCAGCTTTAACTGATAAGATTTTTGCTTTCAATCATGCATCTCTCCTTCAGTGCTGACCTTCCCAGGCGACTGAATATTGTTACATTTCCAAGAGAGAGAGGGAACGCTAGGTGAGCTTTCCCACAAGCAAAAATAATGATTAGCCCCTTGAACTGGAGCAGTGTAGCTTAATAACGTTTACTTCGCTATTATCCATCTAAACTGACATTGTGACTAACCACTGCAGCAATGTCGAGACTAGGCAAGTGCACATATTCAGATCAAGAACCCCTGACAGCTTTCAAAAAGAGGGGAAAGTCAAAAAAATAGCTCCACAAGCACCTCCAAGAAATAAAAAAGGCTAATTTTCAAATTAATCCGAGTGATTTGGGGAAGGAAAAAAGGGTCAGTTGAAGAAGTGTGTAGTGTGAGAGGATCAGCTGATTTCCATATTAATTGAAGGATATCTGTGTGAGCTGGAGAGGTGAGGAGCTCTTGGCTGTGCTGCAATATTATCCTTGGCTACACTAGTCACTAATGGCTGGAGTATCCAAACTCAGCATGACTAATAAGACACAGGGGATGGAGAGGGGCTGCGGCACGTCCTCTGAACACAGCGGCATCAATCACACAAAGGAAAAACAAGGCAATTAGTGAGACCACAAAAGGAAAAAAAAAAAAAAAAACATTAATTACTTTACTAATCGTAGGCAACAACCTTACACATTGGTTGTGCTCCCAAAGCTTGCAAAATTTGCTAATTCTAAATATAATTAGCTTTTGACATCCATATGGATGTGTTTTGGTCTGTGCTGTATCGCTGCTGTTTACTCAGATAATTGGAGAGCTGTACCTTTAGGCCATCACTGAATTCAGCAGTACAGTTTTTAAAGCCAAACAGATATCAGAACTGACCTTGTTCTTTTCTTTGTTCTTTTTCTTTTTTGCTCAACACATGTTCCTTGCTGTATTGAGCATGTTTTTTAAGTGCATGTTATTTCCCCCGAAATCTTTCTCCACATAATCTTTCAACAGCCTTTCAAATTACTTTCCTTTTCATCTGAGGACACCTAGTTATTGTTGAGTCATTATTTTAGGCTGCTGTTAGATTATGTGAAGTAAATCAGTGTAAAAATAGACGTTTATTTGTGCCTTTCTTGGCATATATATTACTATAACTCAACAGTTATGAAATATGACCATGAAACACATAGTTATTGAGAACGCCACCAGTGGATCGAAGCATACTGACAAAAATATAAATCACATTTATTATTTAGGAACTCAATACATTGCATTTGTAAAGGACAATAAATATTCATAGGCAAATTTAAATGATTGTTTTGCATTTACCCAGCTGACAACCCCAACAGCAAAATCTTAAGACATTTTGTAAATCATTTTGATAAATTGATTGAAATTTTTTATTAAATTGTACTTTAATCGTACATTTATGTATGATCTGTTCATTAAACTCTGCAGGCTAGATTCAGGTTCGGGCTTCCATGGTAACATTTTACCTTATTTAACATTTTTCATATGAGTGAGATTATAAAATATTTATATGAAATCGCCATCTAGCAGTAGTGCACTGTTGAAGAATTTACATGAGATCAGGTTGCTCCTGAAGTATTTAATTTAAATAATTTTATTTTAATTTATTTTAATTTATAATGACTATTTTAACTTTTTTTTTCTTTTTCTTTTTTCCATTTGTATGCATTATTTCATAAATATTATGGTAACTAGGTTGTTAATTTGTATTAATGCATACAATCTGATTATGCCCCACGTTTTTTTTTTTTTTTTTGCAAACCTGCCCATGACATGCATACTAACATGGTTTCATTCATTTTCTATTGCTTATACCAATTATTCCAAATAATAACAAAATGGCCATAGGCAGACTCAGAACCTTATAGTTCCACTTTTTTTTTTTTCATTTATAAAAAAATATGCTAACAATCACTAAATTTGTAGCATTTGAAAAAAAAAAAACTGAATTGACTGACATCTACATCCCCATTTATTAGTTTTTGTGTTGGTGAAGGAAGATCCAATTATCTCTCTTACACCACACAGACTATTTTGAAGCAATAGCACAGCTCTTCGACAGCCAGGCTATGGTAGAGCTTGTGAAGGGAGGTTCATAAAAGGTGAGATAATACACAGCAGAGCCAGGGCTTAACTATCTAATTTTCTGCATCTGATTGTGCATGACAATCCCACCGAGCCCCCATCATTGAACTCACTTCTATCAGAATCCCCATCAGCTTTTGCAGTTGCTGACTCAATGCCCGTCTGGTCCCAAGATGCAGGAGACAATTCAAAGTTCTTTCGCTTTCCATTTGATTAAAGCCAGAATAAATTTACCTCAGGGCAGTTCCGCAGAGGGAATCCAACCTGTGCTTCAACGAAACTTTATTGTTTGACAGACAAGGCTAGGGTTACATTCCTTTCTTGTATGCGCAAGCTTTCTGAAATGGGAATCTTTCGTTTTTCTGTGACACCGGGAGATAAGGGTGCATTATAAGTGAATTTTTATTTTTACACATACCCTGATAACAGTTCAAAAGAAAGACATTCTTCAAGCCTACTCATAGTGAACCTCGATGTTTATCTTAAAAGCTTTGATTGAATATTAAAAGTTGATATGTTACACTGATATTTAACAAAGGAAACTGAATTTGTTCGGGGTAACAAGAGTTCTTTGATCTGCTCAAAGCCATGATGCATTGTTGAAAAAGGAATTATTAATCTGCTTTTTGACAGTTCTTCATACAGTGTAAGATTGGATTATATATGGACACCTACGTACTTGACTAGAGATAATGGCACAGAAACAGGTCCTTGATCTTTGCAACTTCATTCATTTAAAATAATCAGTACGAAAGTTTAATTCACAGCCCAAAACTTCTGCTGCATTGCCTCTAAATCAGGACTGTAGCCTTAAAGAAGCATTTGTTACTGTAATGTTGTCAAATAGATTTCCATCTAATCACAAAAATGATATATGACAGCTGCATCTGCTATACAATATAACCATGATAAGCTGTTTAAACAGATTTTTTAATGCTGTGTGGTGGTAGAAATGTGTCACACGGTTGAGGAACCAAGCCTTTCTCTTTCCATATCAAAAAAAAACTAAAAACATGAATGCAGGCATACTCACACTACATGGAATATGGTGACACAAAAACTGGTCCTGCAAGAAACATTGAGATTGGATATTAGTTGATTTTTTAGGTTCATGTCACCAAATTTTAGGATAGTCTGTGTGATTTCAGAATGAATTTCGGATTTTGATCATTTTGTCAAACAAAGTGACCATGTTCCTTCAAAAATGAATTTAAAAGATAATTCATATGGATTCATTTCACACATTTTTTATGTCCTTTTTGGAACTTGAATCTGAATCTGGTTTCAAGTCAAGATTGTTTGGTCTATTAAAATCTTTAAATTAGCTCTGAGCAAAGTTCAAGCCAAAAACTTTCTCTCCATCCAGTGCAGTTCCACTTTAGTATTTTCTTTTCTTCCTACTACCTCTGTCCTCTCTATACCCATCTGCCTCAGCTGTGTTAGCTGCCAGGACATCTGCAGCCTCCCAAAACTTGGAGGTAGTCATTTTATACACCTACCACAAGCTATTTTCAGACAAATTCGCAATTAGAACATTGCAATGGATATGAATTGGGCACAATATATCACCCTTTTTACTCCCATTAGAATTTCCCACCTGTTATGAAAACCTGCAAACCACTCAAAGCACTCATATTAATAATTTGTATTTGTATTGTATTGTATTGCATTTGTATTTATTTGTCTAATTTGTATTGTCTAGTTAGAGCACAGGATCAAATCTCATTCTTGGGCTTAAGAGAGTTTGCTTAATGCCAATATAATATCTGAAACAGAATAAGCTTTATTGCCAAGTATGTTTACACACAAGGAATTTGTCCTGGTGACAGGAGCAATGCAGAAAAACGTAAAGGAATACATACATAAAAAAGAGGTTTTTTTTAAATTTTATTTTCTTATCATGTTTATATTACATCTAATGTTAGTAAATCAATGTTAAATTCATTTATTGGATTACTTTTGTGCCATGTGTCACCATTATGGTGTATTTGTGTGAATGACACTGTAACTTCTATACATTAGTATTTACATCTTCACCTTATGAAAAAGCTGCTTGTGATGAGCTTTGAATAATCATGAAATTCATCACATCTCGTTTCTGGTGGTTGTCATTGTATTATTATTGTTGTAGAAAAGAGAAATTGGTGTTCCAATAGGCTGGTATATATATATATTTTTTTTCTGGCAACCACTGCTGCCAGTTTGTTTTTGTTTTTTTTTGTTTTGCTTTGCTTTGCTTTGTATGTGTGCTTATAGTTAGTATAGTTAGTTATAAATTGTTACCAAAATAATACAATACATTACAAAACAGTTATAAATTTAGAAGATGTCCGGTTATACAATAGACATAATTTCAATGCACAGATATGTTATTTATACATGTACAGTTCTGAGAGACCAAAAAAAAAAAAAAAAATTGGACCCGGCCCATAGTGGCATGTGATTTCACAGACTCTTTTAGCCACATAAGCAAAAACTGATTTCATAATTTGACTTTATGACAGCTTCACACACTCAGACTGTCATATCAATGCAATCAAAAGAGGCACTGAAATATCTGAATGAAGTAATGCATCATAATAGACCTTTAGCCCCACAAGGCATCTCACCCTCAAGCATCAGCAGAGTAATTCCAGTCCACAGATTCTTCTCCATTATCATTCACGTGACTGAAATAAGTCAAACGGCAAGTTGAGGAGCCTTGCACAAGTAGAAACCAGCCTTCAAAGTCAAGCCAATGTCATCGTTCCACATTCCCCAATGCCTCTGTCTATCACAATTATTAGCTTGTAGTCCTCTGTTTGAGTTTCCTATTAGGGCAGCACAAACCTGACGAGGAAATGACCGGATTTGTAAATGAATTGTGATTGGAGCTTTGGTTGAGGGAGTTAGCAGACATGCTCCAGTCACATTAAGCTGTGGAGTTCATGTGGGAGACCTGGTTTTGCCCCCGTCCTTTCCTGTCATCTTTCTACTTTGCAGAGAGACAATGGACAATCTAGCTACCATTCAGCACATTAATAAAAGTCAGCCAAATGCCCTTTAAATGAAGTAATTATTGAGGCATCTTATTTGGATCTCAGCCTATAACCCAATCATTGTCAAAGACGATCATATTTCTGGAGGCAAAAACTAAAAGCTGAGTCAGTCTTTTGATTTCCTTCCAGAGAGGCACAATTGGGATTCTGAAAGACACAGAAATAATATCCATGCTGTATCTCAGTCCCTCTTCATTTCTGTGTCTATGTCACGAATGAGTTGCGTTAGTTTCTTCATCATGGACTTTTAGTTTGTTCACAGTCAGTTTCCTGTTTCCTTTGTTGTAGTTTTCCTGCCAGTCATCAGTTACCATGGACATTCATTAATGAGCACACCTGTTTGTTTTTAGTTCATCACCAATGTGTATTTAAGTTAACTTCGTCTCCCTTATTGTCTGTTATTGTTTGTGTTTGTTATAAGTCTTTGGAGTTTGTTATTAGGGGCCAAGCACCGAAGGTGCTTAGGCACCTATTGTATCCGTTAGCGTGATGTTTTTCTCCAACTCTCTAGCGCCACCACTTGTCCAAAATTTCAATATCTTATAATAACTTTTGAACCGTAAAGCACAGAAGGAAAATTCTTTTTTCCTCTGAATCCTTGGCTCATGCCGAGTCGAATGGACCCCAAAATTAAAAAAATCGCAAGGGTTAGTTTTTTCGCTACTTTCAATTGTTTGAAAAACCTACTTTTTCAAACTCGTCCTAGACGGTTAGTCTGATTTTCACAAAAATTGGCTCAGATCATCTTCAGATGATGGCGACAAAAAGTTATGGAATTCAAGTTGATTCGTCCAATTGTTCTCGAATACCATGCAAACAAATTCTACAAAAAGCACGCAAAAATGCTTGTGAGGCTATAACTCCACAACGGTTTGGCATATTGAGACCAAACTTGGTGTGTGTTATAACAAGCATGACCTGAGACTACCTGCAGTGTTTCGACGCAGCGCCACCTAGTGGTTAGGAGATATGAAAAATGCATATTTTTGCTTATAACTTCTGAATGGTTTGGCCAAAAATAATAAAACTGGTCTCTTTAGATTCGGTGGGTCATGTTGAGACGAATGATATCCAATTTTCCCATGTCAGCCATTTTAGGTGTCGGCCATTTTGAATTATGATTTAAAATGCTGTATTTTTTGAACGCATTATCGTATCATTATGAAAATAATTACAAGAATCTTCGGCTCAATGCCCTGAAGGTACTCAAAAAGTTTGGTGGCAGCGCCACCTTGTGGTCAAAAGTTATGATGAAATTTAGAAAAATGCTAATAACTTTTGCTTACATTAGCCTATTGTAACCGGACTGATGTTGTTAGATTCCTTGGATCAGGACGATCCAATATTTGCTGAACTTCCTGTCCATCATTTTGATTCATGTTGACAACCTACTTTTTCGAACTCCTCCTAGACCGTTGGTCCGATTTTCACCAAATTTGGCTCGGATCATCTTCAGACAAAGCTGGCAAAAAGTTATGGATTTTGTGTTGCTACACGCAACGGTTTTCGTTTAGCGCATGAACGAATTTGCTGGAAAGATGCCAAACTGCATCTGAGAGCTGTATCTCTGTAAAGGTTTGACATATTTACACCAAACCTTGTATGTGCCATTGTCACCTTACACTGACCACGGCACATCAATTTGGTAACAGTGCCACCTATTGGCAAGGAGTAATAAACCATTCATTAACCCTTAATTATAAAATTTCCAAAAATGCTAATAACTTTTGATTGCATTAGGCTATTGTGATGACACTGGTCTCAAAATATTCCTTGGGTCATGCTGACAACAGACATATTTTTTTAGTAGGAAATCTGAACTCCCTGTCCGCCATTTTGATTTATGTTAAAATCCTACTTTTTCTAACTCCTCCTCAACTGTTGGTCCGATTTTCACTAAAATTGAGTCAGATCATCTTCAGACTGTGCTGACAAAAATTTATGCATTTCATGTTGATTGACAAAACTGTTTTCATACAGCACCGTTACAGATTTTAGGAACAGTGCCAAAATGGTTCTGAGGCTATATCTCTGCAAAGCGTTGACATATTTGCACCAAACTTTGTATGTGTCATTGTCACCTCACACTGACCATGCCACATCAATTTGGTAACAGCGCCACCTATTGGTCAAGAGTAATAAACCATTCATTAACCATTAATAATTACATTTATAAAAATTCTAATAACTTTTTATTGCATTAGCTTATTGCAATGAAACTCATCTAAAAATATTCTGTGGCTTATGCCGAAAACATAGATACCAAATATGCCAGAGTAAGCTGAACTTCCTTTCCGCCATTTTGATTTATGTTGAAAACCTACTTTTTCGAATTTCTCATCAGCGGTTGGTTCGATTTTCACCAAAATCGAGCCAGATGATCTTCAGACTGTGCTGACTAAAAGTTATGGATTTTGTGTTGATAGACAAAACCGTTTTCGCATACTACAGCAACGAATTTGAGGCATGATGCCAAAATGGCACTTGTAGCTGTATCTCTGTAGTGCTTTGGCATATTGACACTAAACTTTGTGTGTCATTGTCAACTCAGACAGAACACACCACATCGATTTGATAACAGCACCACCTATTGATCACACTTGATAAGCCAATAAATCACGCTACTAGAGGTTGTATTTATGATTTGTCCACCATTACAATTACAATCATCCTAAAATTGCTTTTATTGCTCATTGTTGCATTTGGTGTGGTGCTCCATGCCATGCTTAGCTCCTCAACTTGCCTCTGGAGTGCTTGGCCCCGTAATTGCTGCTTGCAGCTACATTATTAAAAGTTACTTTTATTTCTTCATTATCTTGGACAAAATGTGACAGTATACCTACAACACATTTATTATACACACACCCCATTGCTAATACTGTATGTGTGTGTGTAATGGGGTGTATAATGTGTGGTTCGGCTAAGTAAAATCTAACAAATGTATTTTAATCAGAACCAAATGGTCTTCAGACAATAAAAATAATATACTGTAGTTGTTGCTATTATTATTGGTATGCTGTAAAACTATAACTGCACAAGAACAGTTAGCATTAATACTAATAAATGTCTGTCTTTAATCATTCTTTTTTTTCTTTCTTTCTTTTTCTTCTTTTATTCAATTTGCCTTTTTCAACAAATAGTCTCTTCAGTGCTATTCAGGCACTTCTCCCAGTCCAAATCTCACAAATTATTCATATTCAAGTTAAAATGAAGAAATACAGCAGCCTTTTAAAACATTATTTTCACTAGCTTGCTTCATTAACTTCAGCATGTTCTTTCATGTACGATCCTTTTTTTATGTTATATATATATATATATATATATATATATATATATATAACAAGATACAAGAAAATAATTTCCAAGAAATGCCTCTGCATGTTGTACCATTTTCACAAACCCATGTACATTACTTTTATAGATGACTTAAGACAGGTTAATTTTGGCTTGAAGGGAAGTACTGTACATGGAGCTGGCTTTAAAACATTATTACATTAACTAGAACATATAAACATCAGAATATGACAATAATAACTGTATACTGTAATGCAAAGGTAATACAGCAAAGAGAAGAGTTTGCATAAAGTGTACAAAGAGTTAAGACAAAAACAAAGAAGTAATATTTAACTGCAGTAAATCTGTGAAAATTGTGTAAAGACGGTTTGTAATGTGTATTTGAGATGTACTTTTTGCAGTAGTAAAACCTGAAAAAAAAAAAAAAAAAAAAAAACTTTCACAAATGTGGCTCCTGCACAATTGATCTGTGAATAAGGCCTCGCAGTATGACAAATAGAGATTGTGGGATCTTGCAAAAAAAGATGTGGAGGGAAACATGAGGATACAAGCACTTCCAAAATGTGCATAAAAATGTGCTCATTTAAATTGGATACTTTTTTTTTATTTTTATTTGATGTCAACTAGAGGGGAAAAAAATAAAATCCTACAGTAAATGTGCATTGAAGTCATAAATAATTTGATTTTTATTAATGACGGTTTACTTTAAAAGGCTTAATTGAAAAATACATAAAGGCTTTAATGTCATTATTTTAATATTGTGTATTTTAAGTTATTAATTTGCAGTTAAATTGAATTTCTAAAAGGTGTGTGTCCAATAACAAATTGCTTTTTGTTATGGTATTGAATTTGTAGCATCAAATTATATATTTCATATCTATTTTTTGACGTACTATTGCATATCTTTACTTGTACAGTATATAATTTTATTTCCAGTTCCAAAACGTAAACTCAGTCTGCTACAGTTAATGATTTTGCACTGTTTAGTCCCTAATGCCAATCTAAACTTAATTAAATATTCATGCCAACATTTTAACATGAAGAAATATAGAAGCTCTCTCCTCTAAAACATTTTCAGTAGCTTCACTAGCTTCATCATGCTCTTTGATATACTGTAAGGCTTTTTTTTTCTTGTTATGTTTTCTAAGAAATGCCTTTATGTTGTACATTATCATAAGCTTTATTAGAGCACCACATCAATGTAGATGTCTGCTAGCACAGACATTCAAAGTAGAATGACTCCATTAACTGGCTACAAATGTTTCTTACAAATCTTTATGAAAACGTTGCCAGAGACTCAATGCATGATGTCAAAACGTGAGGTACAGATTGCACAATAATAACTGCACACTTAAAATAAATGTAGAAAATATGCACAACCTATCCGGGTTGACTGCAGATGCTAGATGCTTCACTATTAACTAGGTTTTTCATCTAACTAGGTTAACTAGGTTCTCTTTTCATCTCAGAACTGAAGAAATAATCAGATGCACTCACCCAAAATGTCCTTGCTCTCCCTTTCTCTAATGTAATGTAGGAAAGTCAGATTAATTTTATTGAAGTGGTTCATCCTAAAAGCTCCTTTCCCCCATTTGTAGTGGAAGGAAGTGTGATTTAATCTAAGTAATTGGTTCATACTAGTCTGTCCACTCTATCATATACTGCATAGAGTTGGAAAGTCTGATTTTAGTAAATCGTTCATCCTAGACAGCCCCTTTCTCTCATATGAATACTCATGGTACTACTGCAATTCACTTACTCATCTTGCCTACCAAGAGACACTACCAAAGACTGTGAGTATACCAAGAAATTTCATATATATTACTATGAGTGAGGCAAAGCGCAAGGCACAATATAGAGGAATAAGTCTGGCCTTCTAAAAAAAAAAGAGACAACTGGTAATTGGTGAAGTCACTGCGTCACTGCAGATGCAGTCAGAATTTTTCCATAACCACAGAAAGAGTCAGTGTTTTGAGATGCGTGCTTAGCCCTCATTTATAAATGACGCTAAGAAATTTGTATTTAAAATACAAAATTAATGATCAACCAACACAATTATATTTAAGTGATGTCATATGACAACCAGTAAAATGAAAATATATTTGCCATATGCTTTACATTTTTGGTAACAGTAGTAAATGAGACATTGGCACGTTAGGTCACATGCTCTCAAGGCTACATGGTGAGCTCATTTTAGACTAAAAAATAGATAAAAATTAAATGTATAAAAAATATAATTGTGAATCCAAATTTGTACATCATTTTTAATGTACTTTTATAAAAACAATAAATCGGAGACCAAAAATCTTAGCGTCATGCATATATAACAAAGTCCTTGGCTTGCTTCCAAATCTAGTTGTCTAATAAACCTGGCATTGTATATAACACATATTATTGGCTCTTTGACAAATCAGCTTTTTGTTACTCTTTTACAAGTCTTTTTGGATATAGCATCTGCTAAATGCATAAATATAAATGTATAGTTTGTAGCCATATACAGCTTTGCCACGGTTACCTCCTCCGACATCACTCAACACATATGTAGAATTTGGATGAATCAGACACATAATTTTTCATTCGATTTAACAAATCAATTATTCATTAGATTAACAAATGATCATAAACCCCTCTAAACATACATGGTGCCAGGATGTCTGCAAATGACTCCAGACCCCTGGTTACCATGGCAACCACGACACCTCAGCCAGACCAGATAACTTTAACAGCCTGTTTGTGAAAAAGTTACGTTCATTTTTTTTTTTGAAACCATACTGCATATATAATGGACCTTCTTTCCATATGAACCACCTGCACTCTCACCAATGAGAGTCCAACCCAGCTGTTCCAAAATGCAGGTACCACAGATAGTCCTACTGGCTAACAACACCCAAAACAACCCTCTTACCCAGACCAACAATGTTATGTATCTATTTGTCTTTCAGGTATGACAGGTGACAGCCTCGACACCTGCTGCATAAAGCTTGAGGATCCGCACCTTGCTAGAAGCCTACATCACTACATGGGGCACACCATTTGACAGCATCCGCCACAGCATAAAACTTAAACCACTCCTGGAGGCACCAGACAGCCAGGAGAGCCACCACTGTTCTCCCAGCTGTGAGTGGCAGGTGTGTGTCCGATTGTTCATGCATCTTTGATGTTGCTCGCATATGTCTACTGGATGGACAAATCAACGTTCAAAAGGGGGGAATTATGTAGCATGTGGATCCAAACAGATACACCATTATTTGGCATTTGATTTAAAAAATCAGTTATTCATTAGATTAACAAATTGATCAGCAAACCCCTCTAAACATACTAGGTGCCAGGATGCACAATGTTTGCGAACAGCAAACTCCAGACCCCTGGTTACCATGGCAACCACGACACCTCAGCCAGACCAGATAACTTTTATGGCCTAAGAGTATGTGGAGAGAATCTTCCTCCTACTAAGTTCTCTCTGAAATATACTGCTATAAAAATGGACTCTTCTCTAATTAATTCATAGAAAAAACTTTCTTTGAATGAACACATATACTTCAGGTCATTGTGTATGTTGTTACTGTTCTTGTATATTGTATATTGTCTTTTTGTCTTGTATACGGTTTAATGCATGCTTGTGATTATTGTGATAATTTTGCCTATATGTAATATTACCATGTTTAGTATCTATGAATTTGTCTTCTTATGATCTAAACGAGAGTGTATATTATATGTTGGTACATAAGCAATGTATTAGGTCAGGTCAAGGTCAAGGTCAAAGTTTATCAGAGGAACTGAGAGAGCGAGAGGATTGCTGATAGCTGAGAAGTTAGGTTAGGGTATGTTTGGTGGGGCTAGTTTATTTATTTATTTATAAATAATTAATTATTAAAGTGGTTCCTATGCTGCACTGGTAACCAATGAAAAGATGCTAGGACAGGAAAAATGCTTTCTCTCATCTTAGTACCCATCAGCAACCTCGCGGCTGCGTTCTGGACCAACTGCAACCGATTCAGCAATGAATGCTTGAGACCCATATGAAACTCATTGCAAAAATCAAGTCTGTGCAAGTGATGAAGGCATGAGTAACTATATCTAAATCCTTAAATGAGAGCATAGATTTTAATTTGGCTATTTGCCATAGTTGAAAAAAGCTGCTCTTCACCACAGCACTTATCTGTTTTTCAAAATTCAGCAGCAGACATGAATATTAAAATCACAGAGAATAATGAGACTGTCCGTAGTAGGCACAATGTTTGACAGAAAACCAGCAAAGTCCTGAATAAAATCCGTATTGTGATTTGGTGGCCTGTAAATTAGAGCACAAAGTACTGGACAAGGCAACTGCAACTGGAGTAGTTGAACTTCAAAGGTATTATAATGATCCGTAGGCAGCAATTGCTACTTAAAAATGTTTCTAAAAACCAACGCCAAACCTCCACCGTGCCCCATAGTCCTAGGCGAACAGTCATTTGGGGAAAGTTCAATTAAAGGATCCAACTCACCGCTACGAAGCCAGGTCTCCATTATAAATAAACAATCCAGGTCATGAGACTTAAAAAAGTCATTTAAGTTGAAAGTTTTATTATGAAGAGATCTCGAGTTTATCATAGCCATCTTAGTAACATGATTAATTTCTTCAGAGAATATGATCAATGGCTTCGCATAATCCAGTGACTGGAGATTTCGTAGAATAGCACCTCGTTTGATGATCCACGGCCTCGTTGTAGCACAAACAGATGCAGCAACATCTGGTAGGATGGGCAGTAGACAGGTGTAATGGGGGGTCGTAGTGAACTGAAAAGAGAGGTTTTTATCCCATCCATCGACTCCAAGCAGATTGCATGAGCAAGACGTGGATTGGACAAATTACAAGGATCTTTTAATCTTGACCAAAATGCCAGCCCGTTTTCCACGCTTTCTATGGCATTTCCGATGAAATGAACAGCCGACATGCAGCAAGCGGCCTTTGGGAATGCTGAGAAAAACCGGGTGTAGAAGAATTTCTCTCCATTCGGATTTTGAGCACACATATCCATGACAGTGGATTGTATATCAAGAAGGGTTTGGCGATCATAGGAAATTAAGGTCCTTGAGCACACACACACATAGATATCACCAAAACATACAGGAAAGACAGCAGAGGACAGGAGCTACGGCAAGCCAACAACCACAATGGCGCCATCTTTGGAGTAACACATTTTCCCTTTTTTGCTCTGTATTGCTCTAGTATTCTAAGAATTGTAACAGACTTGGGCCTGATATAATCTTCCATATTACTCACCACTAGGGGTGCTAAAGTGTTCAGGCATCTGGTTTAAAAGTAAGCTGTGTAGTAGAAGAATTGAGATTTGTTTGGGTAGAGGAAAGCATGGCTTTCCTGCTGCATGACCAAAGTGAAGCTGTCCTGAGTGAAAAAGTTCTAGTTTTTCTGCTCAATCAAAGTAAGATTATTTTGTATTATCTTCTCAATGCATTTTAGGTTTGTTTGTTTTTTGTCAATGTCTATGGTTTTCATTATGATTGTGTTTGCTATGAGGCTATGTTTTGCTAATGTTAGTTTATCCTTTGTATTTATAGAAAATGACTTCTTCATACATGTTATTGTCTGCTTTCTGCATTATTCATGAAATGAGAGGTCAAATGGATCTCAATTCATG
This sequence comes from Cyprinus carpio, assembly GCF_018340385.1. Lineage (NCBI taxonomy): Eukaryota > Metazoa > Chordata > Actinopteri > Cypriniformes > Cyprinidae > Cyprinus > Cyprinus carpio. The sequence goes on along the minus strand of NC_056610.1, from coordinate 5,008,341 downwards.
AACTTTGCTAGCATGGCTTGTGGATACTGTTGGATTTAGTGCACAAAGATTAAGAAAAATTTTGTGGTGGATCTTGGATGGACTATTTTGGATCATTATTCTTTTCTCTTTTATATTTTTCTGCATACAAGAGTTACAAGGATCCCTTTCATTCATAAATGGAGAATTTCAAGGTTTCTTGTGACCATCATACATGCACTTTTTTTTTCAAAGATTTGTTATTTGCTTGTTTTCTTTGTTTGCTAATTCAATTGTTGGTGTCTTTTGTGCTGTCAATTACGCATATGTGTTTTGTTATTTCTACTGTAGGAAATTGTGGTGTGGTTTTATTTTTAGTTTGTTTAATGAAGTGTGTTCCAAAAGTTATAAACATAATCCAAACAAGAAATGAAGACTTGACTAGACTTGACCAGACTTGATAGAAACAGACTTGACGTAGCATGAACAGACTAGACTCACCGATAGCAGGTTACAACATTAATACATGACGAGACACAATGGCAAAAACATGGCTACTTATAACAGACAAAGATGGACACTTGACATGAACAAACCAATGGGTAACAAGAAACATGACTAAAACAACCAGTGAGTAAACAGAACTGATAATCACATGACAAGACAATAAACCAATCAGAACATGACACAAGGGACAAGAGGAACCAATAGCAAGACAACAAGAGGGCATGGGAAGCATAAAGCAAACAGCATAAATCAAACTACAAAATAAAAGACATGAAAACAAGAACATGAAACAAAACCCCAAAACAGACATTACATATCCCCCCTCTAAGGGTGGCTCCAGACGCCCAAACAAACGAAACCCAAAATGTCCAGCATTGTGGTGGAGTGGAGGAGGAACAGACCATGGAGCAAAGGGGGACCTGGGCCATGGAGCAGAGACAGACCATGGAGCAGAGGGGGACCTGGGCCGTGGAGCAGAGACAGACCATGAAGCAGAGGGGGACCTGGGCCGTGGAGCAGAAGCAGATCCATGAGCAGAGGGGGACCTGCCATGGTGGAGCAGATCCTAGCGAGCAGTATATGGCAGAGCAGGCCTAGCGGTAGCGTGGAGACATGGCGGAGCAGGCCTAGCGGGGAGCCATGGCGGAGCAGATACATGGACAGACCGATGGTCTGTGGCAGAGCAGGCAGAGAGTTTGTGAATGGCCTCCATGGCTATGAAAGGACAGACAGTGAGTTCATGAAGGGCCTCCGTGGCCGTGACAGGACAGACAGTGAGTTTGTGGACGGCCTCCTTGGCCGTGACAGGACAGGCAGAGAGTTCAAAGTTGGGCACCACCACCTCATCAGCTGCGATGTGATGAGACTCCAGCATGGCGGCCATTTTCCGAAGAGACTGTGTAGATAACAAGAGGGCAAGGGAAGCATGACACAAACAGCATAAATCAAGCTACAAAATAAGACATGAAAACAAGAACATGAAACAAAACCCCAAAACAGACATTACAATATGTTTATGTATATAAGCATGAATCAGCCATGAAGCTTTAGTGTTTTGTGTTCAAGCTATTTGATTCATGTTTATGGATAGCTTTTTGGCCCCTCCCAAAATACAGATTTATAACAGCCTTTTAACCTGTGCATTTAGGGATTGGTTATATAGTGGCGCCCAAACAGGGACACTTAAAATACAACTAAAACCAACTCTGATGCTAGAATGGCCAACTGTTTGTACACATGATATTGGACATACAAACTTAGTAAAGCATTGCATCATTACCACAGACGAAATGCCAGTCAGGAAAAGGGCCTACAAAGTTTCCAAAAACAAACAAAATTTTATTGATGCAGAAGTTGAAGAGTTGTTAGCGAGAAAAATTATTTGTCCTTCAGTGTCACCTTGGGCTTCACCTGTCTTGGTAGTTCAAAGAAAGATGGTGGATCAGGAATTTGAGTTGATTACCGGGGTTTGAATACTAAGAAAGTGACGTGACATTCAGCCAAGTATGGTGACCCATACTCAGAATTAGTGCTCTGCATTTAACCCATCCGAAGTGCACACACACAAGAGCAGTGAACACACACACACACTGTGAACACATGCCCGGAGCAGTGGGCAGCCATTTTATGCTGCGGCGCCCGGGGAGCAGTTGGGGGTTCGATGCCTTGCTCAAGGGCACCTAAGTCGTGGTATTGAAGGTGGAGAGAGAACTGTACATGCACTCCCCCCACCCACAATTCCTGCCGGCCCGAGACTCGAACTCGCAACCCTTCGATTGGGAGTCCGACTCTCTAACCATTAGGCCACGACTCCCCCACAAAACCCCACAAGACGTCATATGCCTATCCCATGCCACAGATATCTGATATTTTGGAGTCTCTACATGGAGCCACTGTGTTCAGCACACTTGATCCCAAAAGTGGCTATTGGCAGATGGAGATGGAAACAGATAGCATCAAAAAAAAAAAAAAAAACTACATTTGTTACCTAAGCAGGTTTATTTGAATTCTTACGTCCACCATTTGGTTTGAAAAATGCTGCTGTATCATTCCAGAGATTAATGGAACATGTTCTCAGAGCATTAAAAGGAAGATGTTGTCTAGTGTACTGTACATAGACAATGTTGTTGTGTATTCACAGAAAGTACTGGAACATCTGCAACATCTCAATCAAGCTTTCAAATGTGTTCATGACTCACATTAAATCTAAAAAAAAAAAAAAATGTAACTTCATCCAACCAGTCCTTTTTTTTTTTTGGTCACGTTGTTTCTGCTAATGGAATAAAAAGTGAGATTGGGTTAGGAGCTGTACTGAAGCAAGAGTCTGAAGGAGAAGAACATGTGATAGCCTATGCTTCCAGACTGCTGAGAGGAGCAGAAAAGGTGTATTCAGTTTTAGAGAAGGTGTGTTTGGCTCTCATGTGGGCGGTAGAGAAATGGAGACCGTACCATGAGGGTCAGCCTTTTGAAGTTGTGACTGACCATGCAGCATTGACATGGGTATTCCAACATCCCAAACCCACCTCCCGTCTCACACGTTGGAATATACGACTACAAGGTTTTCAATTCAATGTCAAATATCGAAAAGGCCAGTGCAATGTTGTTCCAGATGTCTTATATAGAACCCAAGAAAATATTGTCCCACATGATATGCTCGCAGTTGTTGAAGCCACCAAGACCAAAGCATTCTCAGTCCACAGTACAGTAGATCTTGCACAAATAGCTGCTGCACAAAAAAAAAGGACATTGAGATCCAGGAGCTAATTGGAAAGGCTAGTTCGCAGATGGATCATGACCCTTCATGGGTACATTACTCTTTGGAGAATGGAATTCTGTTCCACAGCAGTCCTGATGGTCAGAAGGGGCTGAAACTCTGGTTAGTTATTCCTCAGAAACATTGTGAAGAGTTTTTGCAGTATGCCCACAACAACCCATTAAGCGGTCATCTAGGAAGGCTAAAGACACTTCTCAGACTTCTTGTAATAGCCTATTGGCCTACTTTAAGAGCGGATGTGTGGAAGTACTGCAAAGAGTGCCAGATATGTCAAAGGTACATGCCTTCATTCACAAAACTATCTGGATATTTACAGTCCACACCAGTGGTCGAACCGGGTCACATGCTCGGAGTTGATTTGATGGGCCCTTTCCCAAAAGTGTCAAACAAAATGAACACCTTCTGGTTGTTGTGGACAACTGCTCTAAATGGGTAGAGATGTTCCCTTTGAGAACAGCAAAAAACACCACAAATAGCGAGGATCCTAGTAGAGGAAATTTTTACTCTGTGGGGGATGCCTCCTTATTTAGTGTCAGCAATTCAACTATCATCTACTTAACTTAGTTTGCAAGCAATGGGGGGTGGTTCAGAAATTGACTACAGCCTACCATCCCCAAACAAATTTAACAGAGCATATCAACCGCACACTCAAGACAATGATCGCTTCTTATGTAGGGAACCAGCATCGCCAGTGGGATCGATGGTTGCCAGAATTCAGGTTTGCAGTTAACACCATAGTACAAGAAAGCACAGATTATACACCAGCAGAAGTAGCTCTTGGGTGGAAGCTAAAGGGACCATTAGAGAGAGCCTTACACAGACCACCTGATCCTAGTGGCCCTGCTTATACAGTTCTTGACCGGCAGCAAAATCTCATCAACCTTGTCAAGAAAAATGTGGAACTAGCACAAGTTAAGCAAAAGTACTACTATGACCAATGACGCAAGCAGATACAATTTCAGGTGGGAATATAGTCTGGGTCCATACTCATCCTCTGTCCAGAGCTAGTGAGGGATTTATGGCTAAGTTATCTGAAAAGTGGAAGGGTCTGGCTAAGGTTACCAAATGTCTCGGTCCTGTTAATTATGTTGTCTCATTCCTTGATGAACCTGAAATTTGAGACATGGCATGTTCAGAATTTAAAGCCTTGTTACGGTTATGACAAGTCTTTCTCTGACAGGGCGGGTACGTAACAGACTTGGGCCTGTTATCATGTTCCATACTACTCACCACTAGGGGGTGCTAGAGTGCTCATGCATCTGGTTTAAAAGTAAGCTGTGTAGTAGAAGTGAGATTTGTTGGGCAGAGGAAAGCATGGCTTTCCTGCTGCATCACCAAAGTGAAGCTGTCCTGATTGAGAAACTTCTAGTCATTATGATTGTGTTTGCTATGAGGCTATTTTTTGGTAATGTTAGTTTATCCTCTGTATTTATAGAAAAGGACTTCTTGATGCATGCTATTGTCTGCTTTCTGGGTTATTCATGAAATGAGAGGTCAAATGGATTTTTATCCATGAACTTTGCTGGCATCGCTTGTGGATCCTGTTGGGTTTGGTGCACAAGGATTAAGAACAAAATTTGGGGTGGACTATTTTGGATCATTATTCATTTCTCTTTTATATTTTTTTTCTGCATACAAGAGTTACAAGGATCCCTTTCATTCAGAAATGGACAATTTCAAGGTTTCTTGTGACTATCATACATGCATATTTTTTTTTTTATATTTTAATTTAAAAGATTTGTTATTTGCTTGCTTTCTTTGTTTGCTAATTCATTTGTTGGTGTCTTTTTGTGCTGTAATTCTTTGTGTGTGGTGTATATATTGTGCTGTATATATTATATCGTATATATATATATATATATATATATATATATATATATATATATATATATATATATATATATATAATATACAGATGGATAGATAGATAGATAAGCATGACGCATCCATGAAGCTTTAGTGTTTTGTGTTCAAGCTGTTTGATTCATGTTGACTGTTAGTTTTTTGGCCCCTCCCAAAATACAGATTGATAAAAATTGCCATGCTTTCACACAAAGGGTTGTAAAACTCTTCATTAGTTCCAACCTCCCACTTGGAATTTTAGCCTTTCTCATTGGACAAGCCCATCCTGAGAGGCATGAACCTCAGTGACCCGCCTGCAGTCTGCGGATCTTTTAGATCCTAAGGGGATGAGGAGGATAAGCTAGAACTCGTGCCTTGACTTTCCATTCACCAAAGATCTTAGGATCTCAGCTGACACACTCTCTAAGCTCTTTTTTCACTTTCCACTGGGAAGAAGCTCCCAATCACTAGGACATCTTTAGAATTCATCACTCTTCAAAACTTGAAGAACGTGATCACTACTCCTACACCACCGAACCTCCAAACCATCAAGACTTTGCATCCAGACGTTCATTCCAGGTTAAGGCAATGCAAGTATTGTATATTTAACTAAATGAAACAGAAGTTTCGTATAAGCTATAGACCCCGTTATAAACCATGTTGATGATTTTACTCAGGTGGTTAAACTGACTCTTTTCATAACTTCATTCGTTTTCCTGATGGTATCATCCATCAAATCTCATTTGCCCTTCCCCTGTATGAGTGATTGTATGTTTGTTTGTTTGTTTGTTTGTAAGACTAGTTTGCATTAGTGTTTAGTTAATAAAACTTTTGTGCACAAATGACATGAGTTTCTGATTCTGCCTTGCAAATTAATGTCCCTTACGATTTTGATCCTCGCTACGTAATCTGATCATTAATACAAATAAAGGATTTTCTGTGGCCACGAAAATATCCTTTCTTAGAGATTATATGAAATTACCTTAAATGTTCACTGGACAAACAGATTAGTTGATGGCAATTAAATTCTGCTACAGTTACTACTGGCAGATCATACAGTATAAATAATTGTAATTAATCATAATTAATTGTAATTAGTTATATACATTTCCCTTTTGAGCTAAATTTACTACGTAATGGTGGAAAACGGTGGCAATCATTTAAACATTATTTGCAAGCGGACTCAGTATCAAACTTGTGTGTTTGTCTCAGAAATTTTAATAACATCTTACACATGCAGTTTCTGATAAACTCAGATAAACTGTAGCTTGAATGTGTCTTCCTACGAGCAGTAGAAAGTTTTCGGTGCTATAATGCGTTTAAATCGTACGATAAGAAACTAATCTGATTTTAGCGAAGAAACCCTAATTTCTGTTGTTAGTAGAGCATAAGCCTTAACAGACACAAAAAAAAAAATCTCAGATTAACAGCCCATATAAATGGTATCAGAATAAATTAATCTGTTATTGGGTGAAGAAACCCGCACTTTCAGTTTTAAATGCATAAGTCTGCAAAGAAACCTCAGATTAGCGGCATGAATTAATCTGCATGTAATCCTGCTGCAGTATATTTATTTTTAATAGTGATTTGAGTGATGTTCCTCAGCTCCCTAAATTAAGGACTTTCCTTAACCATCACGTATCATTGTAGTCATTGAAGTGATGCAATTTAAGTGAAGCGAAGTAATGGTGTAATTCTAGCCTAGCTAACTAGTAATTTGCCATTGTCTGTGAAGTGGATGTGCTATTTTGATTTGTGAATGAAGTTGTATCATAACTGACTGTTATACACCTCATGAGTTTCCCATGCATATTTACAGCAGCGCAAGTTCTGCTCCACTTGCACGTGTTGTAAGCCAGCATCGGTCTATTAGCAACGTCTGACCCCAGGAGAAGCGAGCAGGCTCTTCCGGTTCAATCTGATAACAGCACACACACCACAGACCTTTGTGTAAACTAAAGAACTGCGTGTAGCCAACGCTAACTGTTTAACAGCCATACAGGCTAAGCTAAGCCCTTTAACTGCTAGCTGTTGGCATCCGAATAACTGTTTGAGTGTTAAGTTTGAACCACTCCTCCTCTCTCTCTTTCTCCCTCTCACTCCTGGTTTCACATTCTGTTTGTGCTATCACATTCTCTTTAGATTCAGGTTGGCCCCTCCTCACATACGTTGGTTCTATTTATTCTACTTCTTTATTATTTCATTCATTTATTTTTTAGCTTGAAGGTACAGATTCAGCTAAGTTGATTTTAATTAAATCTGAGATTTAATTAAATCAATTTGTTTATTGTTTTTATTCCTTTTAGTTTCCTAAAGCTATTAGGACATTTTCATTTTACCTTTACCTTATTTTAGTTATTTAACCATTACCATCTTCCCTCTCGGTATAGGTTAAAGCAGTTCTAACAACTGTTGTCCACTTAATGAGTTGTACAGGTTTTAGTAGCCTAATTCCTGTCTCTTCTATTACCCTTCTTACACCAGGCCCCGGAGCAGACTAGAAACATTTCCTATAGTTTCTGTTTATAACCTTGAGGTGTTTGATGTGTCCCTGCTAGCGCAGCTAACAGCCTCCCTAGGTTTTGAAAGTGAAAGTCGTGACATTTGTCAAGTACGATAACCCATACTCGAAATTGGTGCTCTGCATTTAACCCATCCAAGTGCACACACACAGCAGTGAGAAGTGAACACACACACCCGGAGCAGTGGGCAGCTATATATCCAGCGCCCGGGGAGCAACTGGGGGTTCAGTGCCTTGCTCAAGGGCACTTCAGCCTCAAGGGACTTCAGTACTCACTTCAGCCGTGGGTATTGAGGGTGGAAGAGAGCGCTGTTTATTCACTACCCACCACCTACAACTCCTGCCAGGACCGAGACTCGAACCTGCAACCTTCTGGTTACAAGTCCAGTTCTCTAACCATTAGGCCACAGCTGCATTTTTTTAAGACCATGCTACATTCCTTTGAACAAGTGATAACTGCTTAGTCATATATCATAGCTTTAACTAAATAAGGGAAGCCCTTCCTTTTTCCTCTGTTTCTTTCTGATTTTATTTCAGTTTTGTTTTATTTGATACCTTCATAGTGACCAGACCTGTGAACCATAAGTGCTTTGAGTAATAGTTTGACCACATGTATAGCCCAGTCATTAGATGACCCCTTCTTACAGCCCCATCAACAAAGTTTCTCAAACTCTCTTTTTGTGTTCACAAACACAAAAATATAGCCCCCTACCTCACTAGCTACCCCTCACCATTTATTCACACCTTACACAGCCCACGCAGCTTTTCCCCATACAGATAGCTTTACACCTCTTTATGTACTTGCATTTAACTTCTGCCTCTCTCTATCTCTGGTGTTCCCACAAGTGTGCCAGTATGTCGCAGACATTCCACAGACATCCAGCCCTGTCAGCTCAACAGGACCACCTGGAAACCCAGCAGGGCACTGTGATGGACATCATTCAGCCCAAAGCAGCCAACGACCTGCAACAGCAGAGAAATGAACAGCGAGACTGTGACACAAGTGGACACCTGACACCTAGCCTGAACCACCAGGATCTGACCAGCATCATCCTCTCCTTGGCCCACAGCTTCACTGGCCTCAGACAGGAGGTAAATGAACTGAACATGCAAGTCACAGAGTGACTACAGAATGGTGCAACAGAAGGAAATCTCTAGCCTTTAAGAGACGCTAACAGCTGCTGGACACTGAGCGCAGCTGGAAAAAGCCATCAGACAGGACTTGGAAAGAGAACTATTTCACACAAATTCACTGTTAAAAACAGCATATGTGGAACTTAATGAGAGTGACACCAGAGCTGAGGCCTTAGAAGGCCATCTGCATGCAGCCAGAGCTGAAGTCCAAACCCTGACTCAGCAATTCTGCATCATTAAAGAGGAGCTTGACATGGTTCAGAGAGAACTGAAACAGTCCTACAGACTGTGCATGGACTCAAATAAAAGGCACCCTGCTGCACGTCACACAGCCAGCAGTTAAAATCCCCTCAACTCTGTACACAGATATGAAGGGGGGAGCCAAAGCCTTCTGTTTGACATTTCACAAGTCAGCTTCCAGAAGACCTCTGCCTCAGCAGAAGGAAGGGGATTTATTCAGGCGAGCCCTGAAACAGCACATGGAATAACACTCAGAGACCTCAACCCATGGCCAGAAACATCCCTGCATTCATACCAGAACTTGCAGGAGAACATGATGTCCATGCTCACTTAAGAGAGTGACTTTTTCCTGCAGTCTTGGACCAGTGTGAAACACCAAGATAGACTCTATCTGCTCTGGATCACCTCTAGCCCGGAAGTGCGACGCTTCCTGGCTCGACAGCCAGGACACATCCAATCGGACTACCAGCAGCTTAAACAAGCCATCATAAAGGAATTCTCAGACCCAGAGTCTGAACACGGACTGATCGCTGCCCTAGCCATCGAACAGGGCCATCATGAAACTCCCTATGATTACTACCACAGACTTCGACAAGCTTACTTCGGAGCTCGCAGTGACTCTAGGATGGAGGAAGACACTAAGCTTTAAGAGCCTTTTCCTCCGAAACCTCCACCCCATTGTAAGTCACCATATAGGCATTATGGCCTGCCCCACAATGCCTATTCAACAACTGCGTGACCTGACACAGAAGGCCTTTAACAAGCACAAGGCCTCTAACAAAGTTGTTTGTAAGACCCCACTGATTCTGAACTACACAACCCAGAATCCAAAGCAGGCACCAGAAGGCACCCAGCATTGCCACAATGCAAGGCCCTTCTACAGAAAGCCACTAGTCAACGGAGGACAGAGCCATCACCATGGCAACAGACCCAGGTCTCAGACCCACCACTGGGACAAGCCATGGAAAAGGGCATCCTCATCCTGCAAACACCACGTTATGTCCAACAGCAGTCCACCACAACATCTTCCTCCACACCCTTCACACAGGTATGGATTGGAGGCTACACAAGGACAACTGGACATGCCTACTTCTGAGTTACAGGAGCTGCTGACACTAGCAAAAGAGCTCCTTGAACAAAACTTAACTGAGAAGTACATGGAAGGACACCCTTCTGATTCCTTGCCTAATTCAACACAGTATCAGACCCCTCCAAGGGAGGAGCATCCCTTAAATCTGGTCTACACCCCAGAAGCAGCCAGACAACATTGGATGGAGCAACAGGCCCACATGCCCAACAGCGAAACCTTTACCAACTCAGGCAAGCTCATGTTGGTGCCGCCACAAGAGCAAAGCGACACCGCAAACATCAGATTTCTAGTGACGTTCACCAAAACAGAGGGCTAAAAACCACCTGCTGTCCTCCTGACATCATCACTAGGTCAGTCTGAAACTCTCTTCACACATCAAAATCTCCATAACAATTCCCTGCGACCCCTGGAACTATGGAATTATATGTTCTTCAAAAAAAAATTAACGTAACTTTATAAAACTAAACTTAACTTTTTCAGAAACTATCAAAAATATGCCATTACAAAAGAAGAAAACACAATGAAAATGAAAAAAAAAAAAAATGAACTCAGTCGCACAAATTTAACAGGCTCTTCAAATATGCTTCATTCTTTGTTAACGTTTTTCAAAGATTCGTTTTCGCTAATCGTGGATTCTGAATGCATTGCCACAGATTCTGCTTACGCTTTGCAGTTTTTCGTTTGGTGTTTTGACACAAACCTCTCGTGGGGGCGGGCTTAACAGTGATCTACTCTGATTGGATAGTGAATAAAATTTGTGTTCCAATGTGTCGAAAGCTTTGTAATAATCTAAAAAGAAAATGAAACTATCACTGTCTATTAAATCTGAATAATCTAACACATCTAGAACTAACCGTATATTATTAGTAATGTGCCTTTTCTGCATAAATCCTGATTGTGTTTTCACCGTGAGAGCTTTCCAATATGCGCGCCAATGAGGGACGTCTGTACTTCCAAGTCAGAGAGCACCTGTCCATCAAAAGCTCACTATCCAATCAGAGTAGATCACTGTTAAGGCCGCCCCCACGAGAGGTTTGTGTCAAAACACCAAACGAAAAACTGTGAAGCGTAAGCAAAATCTGTGGCAATGCATTCAGAATCCATGATTAGCGAAAACAAATCTTTGAAAAACATTAACAAAGAATGAAGCATAATTGAAGAGCCTGTTAAATTTGTGCGACTGGGTTAATTTTTTTCATTTTCATTGTGTTTTCTTCTTTTGTAATGGCATATTTTTGATAGTTTGTGAAAAAGTTACGTTCATTTTTTTTTTGAAGCAAATATAATTCCATATGAACCACCTGCACTCTCACCAATGAGAGTCCAACCCAGCTGTTCCAAAATGCAGGTACCACAGATAGCCTACTGGCTAACAACACCCAAAACAACCATCTTACCCAGACCAACTCATTTCAGGATGACAGGTGACAGCCTCGACACCTGCTGCATAAGCTTGAGGATCCGCACCTTGCTACAGCCTACATCACTACAGCACACCACCTGACAGCATCCGCCACAGCACAACAACCACTCCTGGAGGCACCAACAGCCAGAGAGCCACCACTGTCTCCCAGCTGTGAGTGGCAGGTGTGTGTCCGATTGTTCTGCATCTTTGATGTTGCTCGCAGTTGTCTACTGGATGGACAGCAACGTTCAAAAGGGGGGAATTATGTAGCATGTGGACCAAACAGATACACCATTATTCATTTGATTTAACAAATCAGTTATTCATTAGATTAACAAATGATCACAAACCCCTCTAAACATACTAGGTGCCAGGATGTCTGCGAACGACTCCAGACCCCTGGTTACCATGGCAACCACGACACCTCAGCCAGACCAGATAACTTTTATGGCCTAAGAGTATGTGGAGAGAATCTTCCTCCTACTAAGTTCTCTCTGAAACATACTGCTATAAAAATGGACTCTTCTCTAATTAATTCATAGAAAAAACTTTCTTTGAATGAACACACATATACTTCAGGTCATTGTGTATGTTGTTACTGTTCTTGTATATTGTCTTTTTGTCTTGTATACTGTTTTATGCATGCTTGTGATAGAACTACTTGTTCATGTAATTTTACCTATATGTAATCTTACCATGTTTAGTATCTATGAATTCGTCTTCTGATGATCTAAACGAGAGTGTATATTATATGTTGGTACATAAGCAATATATTAGTATTCTAAGAATCTTTAAGATTCTTCTCTTGAACCCGCACTCGAGTTCCATTTTGCAAATTGCCATGCTTTCATACAAAGGGTTGTAAACCTCTTCATTAGTTCCAACCTCCCGCTTGGAATTTCAGCCTTTCTCATTGGACAAGCCCATCTTGAGATGCGTGAACCTTCTCAGGCTTAAAGGCCTCACATCAGTGACCCGCAGTCTGCGGTTCTTTTAGATTCTAAGGGGATGAGGAGGATGAGCTAGAACTGTCTTGAACCCGCTAAGTCTGCACCAGGCCTCGTGCCTTGACTTTCCATTCACCAAAGATCTTAGGATCTCAGCTGACGCACTCTCTTAGCTCTTCCTCACTTTCCACTGGGAAGAAACTCCCAATCACCATCGAGTCAGGACATCTTTGGAATTCATCACTCTTCAAAACTGGAAGAACGTGATCGCGACTCCTACACCACCGAACCTCCAAACCATCAAGACTTTGCATCCAGACACTCGTTCCAGGTTAAGGCAATGTAAGTATTGTATATTTAACTATAGCTATAGACCCCGTTATAAACCGTGCTGATGGTTTTACTCAGGTGGTTAACTGACTCTTTTTATAACTTCATTCTCTGGTTTTCCTGATGGTATCATCCATCAAATCTCATTTGCCCTTTCCCCTGTATGAGTGATTGCATGTTTGTTTGTTTGTTTGTTTGTTTGTTTGTTTGTAAGACTAGTTTGCATTAGTGTTTAGTTAATAAAACTCTTGTGCACAAATTACATGAGTTTCTGATTCTGTCAACAACATACTGGGCACTTCTGCATTTATTATCATTATTATTATTATTATTATTATTTTTTATTTTTTATTTTTTTTTTGTTAAACCACTGATACATATTTACATTTTCTAATTAACTGCTCTCTTCTCTGGAGATCTAGAATGATCTCAGCTCTCAACCCCTGAGGCTATTAATTAAAGCACACAGACTCAGTGTACGCAGCCACTCATACTATCAGCCTCATCTTCAGTGAGGAAATATGACAGACCTTTTGATAAATATATTATGTTCATGAAATGAAATCTCACTGTAGGCTTTTAATTAGCACACAGTCACTATGTGCATGTTCTCTGACTATATATTTACTCATATCTAATGGATCCATTTTAGCAGTGTGAAAAGATATTTGGTAGTCTTTACTAAACAAATAAAAAACATGATTGTGAAGAGCCTTTTGTGTGCACATCTGTTTGCACTTTTAACATGACAGGCATGACAAAATCTGTTAATGGTCCCTGAGTTGCCACATGAATTTCCCTGTACAATAACACACATTCAAAGCCTTCTCTGTCCACAAAATATTACATATATGGACAATTTTGATATGATTATAGCCAACAATCAGGTTCAAACAGGTGAACAAGAATGAATAAAGACTCAAGATAAATGTTTATTGGCCATATACAGGAGCTAGACTAAACAAAAGCTGAATCAAAGTTATGTTGTTAAAATGCAATATAAGGACTGCATTATGTGAATTCCTGTGTATTGATTTGCTTTTGTACCTTCAACATGCAGACCTCTAACACTTAGAGGTGATTCACACTTGATTTGTTTTGGGGGTCTTTTCAAGGGCAGTTCAGTTATATTGTGCATTCACTTGCAACGACCACGCTACACTGCAAATGTTGGGAAGTAATCCGTAAGATTGTTGGTGGCCCAGAGAGACTCAGGATGGGGGTATTGTCTCAGTATTGTGCGGCCGAGAGATTAGGACCACCTAATATTGGAGAGAGCTGAGGTTAGCTTGGCCTGGTGGATGTCATTTAGATTCTTGTGAATGTAAGATCCTATGCTTGTGATGACTAGCGTCCGAGTGTTCTGATTGTTTCGTCCTATATACTCTGAGGTCGCTGCGCCAATGTGAAAAGAATATATTGAATAGTGTTCTGGAGATAAACCAGAGATGCTGAGAATTTGGTTGAAGTGTTTGCTGAACCAGAACCTTTCCCAGTTTCCGTGGTGAAAAATGGATCATGGGGAGATGATTGGCCAGTGATTCTGGAGCGTACATACTCGGAGATGGATTCAAATGGGCTGAGAAAATAATTGAGACAGAAAATGTAGATTGGGAACGATGCTATTTCTCTGAAGCATATATGTAAGGGTGTCCGGTGAATGTATGGTGATGTCAGATATGCAGGGAAAGGGTCGGTTGTAAGCAGAAGCCATTTGTTGATAGGAGAAGGTTCTTGTTTTCGCAGACGTTTGATGAACATGGAAGTATGAGAATGGGAGATGGACTGACACATGTCGCTGGTTGTTAGTTGATTCCTGATAAGTAGGTATGGATGGAGCAGGTACAAATTTTTGGAGGGAATGAGCATGATTGATGAAGTTGCAGATGGACGGAACGTCCATTGATGGAAAAGGAAGATGATAGTAGGTGTGGTAAGCTTTGAAGCAATTCCATCCGGTTAAGTATGCTGAAAGCGTGCTCAGTGCAAGACTGTTGAGGATGGCTTCTTGGGAAGCATTAGAAAGACTTCTGACCAGTAATGTTTAATTGAAGATGGTTGTTGGAAATGGTGGGAGCAGAGTTGGATGAATGTCCAATTCTGGAGCCAAGAGCCTGAATTTCTGAAAAGAGAAACAAGACAGTGAGTCGGCTATGTGATCGGCTCTGTGAAGGAACTGATGTTGAGTGGAAACTAGTGTAAGTTTGCGCATGAATGGCATGATAGCTGTTGGACGTGAACTGCCTTTGTTGATAATTTCTACTATGGCTGTGTTGTCTGTGTTTCCTGGACCATTCGTGCCCCCAAAGGATGGCAGATATGATTATGGGGTATATTTCGAAGAGTGCTGAAGAGATGGAGCTTGACTGTGAGCTGAGAGAAGCAAACTCTGTAGGCCATTTGGAGGTGAACCAGTGCCCTCCATAGTAAAAAAGCCTATGGAGGGTGTGTTGTCTGTATACACTCGCATATCGCTGGGGTTGGTGAGATAAAAAGGAGTTGCTATTCCAGGATGAGAGAAATTGTTGCCAGAGGCACATTTCCATTTTGCATGCGTCGTCTAACATGGCTCTGCCGTGGAGAGATGGGATGGCTGCGGGTTTTGACAGGAGATTTGACAAGAATGATTTTCCTTGAGGAATAATCCTGATGGCGTAATTGAGGTGGCCTAGATAGGCTAATAGCTGTCGCTTTGTGCAACTGTCTTCCAGTAAGAAGTTGGAGAGGAGCAGTGTGATGCTGGAGGTGCTAGGCCCAGAGGGTTTCTCTTCTGTTTGGGGGACATCCAGTTCGGTGATGACTTTAATAAGGGTGGAGAGCCCTGTTCGTGGTGGTGCTGATGGAGGTGTAACTACTAGAAAGTAGAAGTAGAAAGTGGATAGCCAAGCGCCATGGCCTGCCAGGCGGATGAGTTTGATAGCATGGTCAATTGTAGCATGTTGTATTGAAAAATCTGGATGATGCTGTTAATGCTTGGAGTGTGAGTGCGATGGGGAGAAGATAAGCCTATTATTAGTTGTTTTATCCCAGAGTATTTGTAGGTCACTTCCTATGGGGCTGATCCGTGTAACTGGGAATGGTGGTTTATTAAAGGGGCTTATCATGAATCCTTTTTTAACTTCTTCTGCTAATAGCGTATTGACTATATTGGGTTCTGACATGGCGGACTGAAGATTATGCAATATATGGGAGGTGTCAGGAATTATGTCTATGCCTGGGTGGAAACCATTTGTGAAGCTAGTGATTAAGAATTGTACAAATTCTCTGTCAGGATTTTTTTTTTTTTTTTAACACAGTGGCTAGGACCTTTACCTTGATTGGGGTGCTGAGGTGCTTTGTTAGTCATTCTGCTGGTGTTCTAGGATTGTGGGGGCAAGAGTTTCTTGCATGGGCTCCGCTACAGAAGGAGCAGGAATGTATAAGCCTGCAGTTGGAAAGGGTGCATGCTAAATGGTTGAAATAATTGCACACCATCCTTCCTCCCTGGTACAATATTTGACAGCCTCTTTTATCGACGTCTTTGGAGGTTGGAATATTTCCTGAGGGGCCTGCTGGCTTTTGGATAATGGGAGGGGGGGTGCTCCTGCAGATAAGCGGCTGAATATGAATGTCTTGCGAGAGGAAGTTGGTTGAGTTTAGAGGGGGGTGATAATAGAGCAAGCTGATGCTGGATGAGAGGGGGCTCAGCAAAGTTCACACATAATTGATGACTGAGCAGTGAAAACTTGGCAGTAGAGTTCGGAGTCGAGAGAGCCCCAGTATGTTCTTTGGTTCAACTGATGTAGGCATCCTGCTGCTTGGGTAGCAAACAGAATGTGATAATTGTAAAAGCTAGTACCGCCAAAGCAGACTGCCATGTCAAGGAGCAAACAAGATCACGCTTCTACAAAGATCCCCTCAAATTTGTGAAGAGTCTCTTCACAAAGGAGAAGAGCGGAAGTCTCTCAGTGTCAAAGGCCGACCTGGAAGAACATCTGAAAAACTCCTGCACAGATGACAGACACCAGGAAAAAGTTACACTCCCACCTGACATGCCACCAGTCAATCCACCAGAGCACGAACTGGATATCAATCCACCCAGGTGGAGTGAGGTAGAACAAACCGTGCGTAGAGCAAGGGCCGCATCATCTCCAGGTCCTAATGGAGTTCAGTACAGGCTCTACAAAAATGCTCCAGATGTCCTGCGATTCCTCTGGAAACTGATGAGAGTTGTGTGGCAAAAGAAGGAGATACCAACATCCTGGTGGAGAGCTGGTGGGATCCTTATCCCTAAGGAAAAGGACTCGTCAGAGATCGGGCAGTTCCGACAGATCAGCCTTCTAAACGCAGAGGGAAAAATCTTCTTCAGCGTGGTTGCTCACAGGCTGGCAGGATACCTGCAAAGAAACAACTTGATTGACACGTCAATCCAGAAAGCAGGCATCTCAGGCTTCTCCGGTTGTGTAGAACACGCTAGTGTCATCTGGCATCAGATCCAGGTCGCCAAAAAGGAGGGAACAGATCTTCACGTGGTGTTCCTGGATCTCACGAATGCCTTTGGCTCAGTCCCTCACAACCTCCTGTGGACAGCCTTTGACTACTTTAGAGTTCCAGCAGCTCTCACAACCCTTGTCACAACCCGGCCATTCACCCATTGATGGAGAGGTAGTCGTCGAGTTCAACACAATGATCTGGATATACAGAACATATGATATCACGGAAAATAGAGAAAGTGAGAGCAAATTCAGTAAGAGTTAGATTTTTTGAACGTGAGGGAACAGGATGGCTGAGCTGCATGTGACCTAGGCTGGTTATCACTTCTTCAGGCTGGCTAGTGGGAATAAAGGATGGCTGAAGAAGCTGAGCTTGATCAATGTAATTACTGGCTAAGATTTGTGCACGCAAGGTTGCGGAGATGGGAGATGGACGATGAGCTGCTAAAGCGGGCCGAATAGGTGTCGCAGCTGTGGCTAAAGAAAAGGGGGTATTGCCAAATGGCATGATTTGAGGATGTTGGAGAATTCCAGATTGGCCACCGCGGAGTAGAGCCTCTTGGGGCACTGGCTGGGGTATCTGGACTGGAGGGATAGTGGCAGGAGCATAGTTAAAAACAGGAGCCGTATTACTGTGTTTGTCTGAAGGAAGGGTAGAAGAATGGATGATTGGATGAAAGGATGAATGTAGATTGGGATTTTGATTAATTTGTGAACAGAGATGAGAAGATGATTTGAGTTAAATCGGGTGAAGTAGCTGTAGGTGTAGTTACGACTTGTCCCATGCTAGGGGGAGCTGACACTGCTGTTTGGAGCTGTGGTGGAGGGATGTGCCACGTGATGTCATGCGTGACAGAAAGTGGCTGGCTAGTATATGCCAGAAGTGTTGATGGGTGAGCTTGATGTAGAAGTTTTGGTGTAATCTAGGTGGTATAGTTTTGCTTTATTATCTAAGCAACTGAAGTGGATGCCTTTACTTTTAAGTGTGTGTCCAATTCAAAATGTCGTCATTGCTTCTGGGGGATGCACGGCGAGATTGCCAGCGTGTGCTATCAGGAGTTGTGTGCTGGGGAAGCGGCTGCTGACGAGGAGAGCTAGAAGGCCGGTTTCCATGTCTGCGATGGGTATGGCTGTCTCTGTTAGATGATCTTGATGCTGGAGATGAGGGAGCCTGTGATCGAGTTGGAGTTTAAGAGTTTCCTTTAGGGGTATTACAGCGAGAATTCTCGCAAGGTCAAGGAATATGTACAGCTGATCGCAATCGCTGCGAAGTGCGGCTCAGGTTGAATTGCTGCAAGCTTATCCCCAGTTGAGGGGAGTTAGACTCGAACAGATCATCGTCTGCATCAGGTGAGTTAACCTGTATCTCTGGATCCATAGTTGTTCGAGAGAACGTGATAAACAGTGCTAAAGGTTTGGCTTTACATAAGTTAGTTTTGGGAAGTGAGGTGATTGGATGAGGTGGTTGAGTGAAGTGTGGCCCTGCTCCCGAACCTCAGTGAACTAGTTAACTCCCTTTAAGGGCCTGTCAACAAAGGGTGCCAGATTCCATCTGTCTAATTTTTGTTTCATTCTGTTACATCCCACATTGCTTCCTGTGTGAACAGCCACAATGTAGAACAGGGTTTGGACAGTGACATTATTCCAGAGATGGACCAATGCTATAACAATATATGTGAGAAATTGGAGCACCCAATATGGAGACGCTAGTATACAGTATTTTAGTTTTATTTGAGGGTAAGGAACAACATTTATGATACCTTTTGAGTCAGTCAAGAGTACATAGCATTCTGATTAATCAATTAATTAATGTTTATGTGAAAATAAAGTTATGAAACTTCAAGCCAGCATCACCGTCCACCTAGGGCCAACTTTTCAAGAGTAATCTGATCGGATTTTGGCTATCATATTGGATTGGAAGATTTGCAAATCTTGCAAATTAGGTTGATCAAAAAAAAAAAAAGGGATTCCCAAATCTGATTACATCACAAAATCCAGTCTTGGTTTTGATCTGGATCAATCTGTCAGTTTGTATTGTTCAAAACGTTTTAGTAAGAATGGGATACCATTGATCCAAAAATATATATAAAACCACCCTTCTGCTGGGATCTTTATAATTTTTGGATCAACTTTTCCATGACATTCTAATTTACTGAGATGCACCTGTGTGTGTGTGTATATATATATATTACCCACAATTCTCAACAAATTAGAATACTTCATAAGACCAATAAAAAAATATTTTTAGTGAATTGTTGGCCCTCTGGAAAGTATGTTAATTTACTGTACATGTACACAATACTTCATTTTGCTTTAATTACTACCTCAATTTGGCGTGGCATGGAGGTGATCAGTTTGTGGCACTGCTGAGGTGGTATGGAAGCCCAGGTTTCTTTGACAGTGGCCTTCAGTTCATCTGCATTTTTTGGTTGCTTGTTTCTCATTTTCCTCTTGAGAACACCCCAAAAATTCTCTATGGGGTTCAGGTCTGGTGAATTTGCTGGCCAGTCAAGCACACCAACACCATGGTCATTTAACCAACTTTTGGTGCTTTTGGCAGTATGGGCAGGTGGCAAATCCTGCTGGAAAATGAAATCAGGATCTTCAAAAAGCTGGTCAGCAGAAGGAAGCATGAAGTGCTCCAAAATTTCTTGGTAAACGGGTGCAATGACTTTGGTTTTCAAAAAACACAATGGACCAACACCAGCAGATGACCTTGCACCCCAAATCATCACAGAATGTAGAAACTTAACACTGGACTTCAAGCAACTTGGACTATGAACTTCTCCACCCTTCATCCATACTCTAGGACCTTGGTTTCCAAATGAAATACAAAACTTGCTCTCATCTGTAAAGAGGACTTTGGACCACTGGGCAACAGTCCAGTTCTTCTTCTCCTTAGTCCAGGTAAGACGCCTCTGACATTGTCCGTGGTTCAGGAGTGGCTTAAAGTCCAGTTCTTCTTCTCCTTAGTCCAGGTGTGGTGGCTCTTGATGCCTTGACCCGTCTGTGTGTGGTGGCTCTTGATGCCTTGACCCCAGCCTCAGTCCATTCCTTGTGAAGTTCACTCAAATTCTTGATTTGATTTTGCTTGACAATCCTCATAAGGCTGCGGTTCTCTCAGTTGGTTGTGCATCTTTTTCTTCCACACTTTTTCCTTCCACTCAACTTTCTGTTAACATGCTTGGATACAGCACTCTGTGAACTGCCAGCTTATTTGAATGTGGGCAATGAATGTTTGTTGCTTATCCTCCTTGTGAAGGGTGTCAATGATTGTCTTCTGGACAACTCTCAGATAAGCAGTCTTCCCCATGATTGTGTAGCCTTGTGAACCAAATTGAGAAACCATTTTGAAGGCTCAGGAAACCTTTGCAGGTGTTTTGAGTTGATTAGCTGATTGGCATGTCACCATATTCTAATTTCTTAAGATATTGAATTGGTGGGTTTTTGTTAAATGTGAGCCAAAATCATCACAATTAGAACCAAAGACTTAAACTACTTAAATTTAAACACACAGTCTGTGTGCATTGAATTTTATTTAATACACAATTTGAGTTTTTTGATTTGAGTTGATTTAATGAAATTTTCCACGACATTCTAATTTACTGAGATGCACCTGTATATATACACAGTGTGTGTGTTTGTTTGTGTGTGTGTGTGTATATATATACATATATATATATATATATATATTTACAAATGAGGACAATGGAAGTACTAGTGACGGACATGTCCCTCACCGGCTGGGGTGAGGTCATGAGTGGCCACCCTGTCCCCGGTCTGTGGAGTGGTTGTCATCTCACGTGGCACATCAACTCCCTGGAGATGCTGGCCGTATTTTGAGCATTGAAACAATTTCTCCCAGACCTAAGAGATCGCCATGTGTTGGTGTGCACTGACAACACAGCGGTGGTCTCTTATATCAACCACAAAGGGGGTCTGCGATCACGCCGTTTATACAAACTAGCTTACCAGATCCTTGTGTGGTCCCAGGGCAAACTCCTCTCACTGAGAGCAGTTCACATTCCTGGGCAACTCAGTATGGGATAAGACATCCTGTCAAGGCAGGGGCCAAGGCCCAGGGAATGGAGGCTTTACCCTGAGGTGGTGAAGCAGATATGGAGAATATTTGGCCAGGCTCAGGTGGATCTGTTTGTGACTCAATTGACATTGCACTGTCCCCTTTGGTTCTGTCTGACTCATCCAGCTCCACTGGGGCTGGATGCTATGGTACAGACGTGGCTGAGGCTTCATCTGGACGCCTTTCCCCCGATCTCTCTGCTCCTGGGAGTTCTGGAGAGTTTGGTTCTCGGACCTGATTTCCCTCCTTGACGGCTCTCTATGGGAGATTCCCGTCAGTAGGCATCTCCTCTCACAGGCGGAGGGCACGATATTCCATCCCCACCTGGAGCTGTGGAAGTTATGAGTGTGGCCTCTGCGGGGGCACAACTAGGAACTTCTGGTCTCTCAGCCGAGGTTGTTGAGACCATCCTCCAATCCAGAGCTCCTTCCATGAGGAAACTGTACGCCTTGAAGTGGAAATCTTCGCTTCTTGGTCCGGAGATCATCAGCAAGACCCAGTTAACTGACCAGTTGGTACATTGCTGGAGTTCCTGCAGGCCTGTGTCTCCGCAGGGTTGACCCACTCCACCCTGGAGGTCTACTTAGCGGCCAATGCGGCCTACCACGACCCTCTCGGTGGCCAGTCAGTGGGCAGACACCCCCTAGTTATAGGTTTCCTCTGTGGTGCGCTGAGGCCCCCAGTACGATCTTGTGTCCCCACGTGGGACCTGGCTGTGGTGCTAGAAGCTCTTTGTAAGCCTCCATTCGAGCCTATTGAAGAAGTTTCTGATCGCTATCTCACAATTAAGACTGCCTTTCTTCTGGCTATTACTTCTCTAAAAAGAGTTGGGGATCTTCAGGCCCTCTCAGTGGCCCCTTCCTATCTTGACTTTGCGCCGGGCATGGCAAAAGTGTTTCTCTACCCTTGTGCAGGGTATACTCTAAGGTCCCCTCTGTTACAACATAGCCTATCATGCTACAGGCCTTCTGTCCTCCTCCTTTCAGGGAGCCTGACCAGCAGAAGCTTAACTGCATGTCTCCAGTGCGAGCAGAGCTGCCCTGTGGAGAAGGGCGGACCAACTGCTTGTGTGCTATGGTCCCCCTAAGAGAGGTCTTCCAGCTACAAAACAGACCCTCAGTCAGTGGATAGTGGATGCTATCACTATTGCTCATGAGTCCTCTGATCTCCCCTCACCATTGGGGGTCAAGGCTCACTCGACCCCGAAATATGGGGGCCTCCAAGGGCTTATTGGCATGATGTTTTTTTGCAGGACATCTGCAAAGCAGCAGGATGGTCCACGCCCCTCACGTTTGTCAGATTTTATGGTCAAGATCTGTGAGCCACTCCGGGCTCTTCTGTTCTCTCGCCCTAGCTGTGCAGGCTTCCACACTAGGCAGGGATTTGCAAGTCTGGTGGCGTGGCCATTCTCGTTCCCATAGCATTTTCCAATGCAGCTTGAGTTCCTGAAGCGGAACGTCCCAGGTTATGTATGTAACCATGGTTCCCCGAAGGGAACGACACGCTGCATCTCAAGGCCATACTTCCGGCATCCCTGCCAGAGCTTGCTTCATTCCTAGAAGCTGATGCCAGTTCCACCTTGTGTGCTTTTATAGCTTCCTGGTCGCTACGTCACCCACCTATGATATCTTGCCCTTTCCTTGGACTGATTACACAGTGATTACACACGCTGAAGGCGTTCCCATAGCGTTTGCTGACGCATTGTCTTGTTCCCTTCGGGGAACCATGGTTACATACCTAACCTGGGACGTTTTTCTCTAATACACATTGGACACAGTTAACGGTACCCTTTTATTCAATACTTTTTGAAACCTCTATTTGCCTTTTCACTGCACCCCACTTATTTTCTATAAGGTGCAGGTTAGGGAACTGGAATGCCCATAGCAGAAGCTTGGTTTTGTGCCCAGTGGCCCATTTTGGTGTTGTTTTTAAGGTTTGTTTCTAGATTATTGTCTGGTTGGAAGATCCAAACATGGCCCATTATAAGATTTCTAACAAAGTCAGTCACTTTTTGATTTTTCATCTGTTGGTATTTGATAGAATCAGTGATGTCATGTGTCTAAACAGGATGTCCAGGACCTCCGGCAGAAAAACAGGCCCACAACATTAAAAATGCAGCAGTATATTTCATCGTACACATGGGGTATTTTTTTTATCCCTGTGTTCACCTAACCCATCTTGAGGGTTTGCTGCTAATTTTTTTAGTTACATCTGAAACATAGAAGCCAGTTCCATTTGAAGTTCCAGTCATGTCTGACAAATCGAGCGCAGCGTTAGTTCAGTCAGGTTCACGGCCAGCTCTCAAATCGCTCCAATCACTACCATTCTCCTATTAGAAATAAGAAATATATACGTGGCATTACTGCTCGCAACCTTCCCTCACCATCCCACTGCTGAGAGTCACTCATCCTCATAACCAAGCTACAGTATAGACGTCCCACTGCCACATCTACATGATTACCACTGTTCGCTTTTAAAGACATTACTAAGTGTCTTAATTGTTGATATTTTTCCAAGCTGATGGTTCCGGGGGGTTGATGTTAAAGCTCTTGTATGTTCAATTCAATTTTTTGAGCAAGAACCCCCATAAGGAACCATTCCGCCAAAGATAAATTGTTTCAATAAACTCAAGTAACTTGTGGTCCTGTCTGAACTGAATATGTTGGAGATGTTTTTTGGAGAAAGCATTTTCTTTTCTTGATTTTTTTTTTTTTTCTTGAAGCCCTCCCAAACAACATGTGGTGATGTAAGTGCTGTTTGATAATTTAACATTTTTTAATTAAAATTTAAAAGGTTTTCTTACCCTGAAACTCAACCTTTTTCTGCAGTTCTCCAGCTGTGATCCTTGAAGATTCTTTGGCAACTCAAACTCTCCTTCTCACCGTGCATTAGGACGATATAGACACATACCCTCTTCCAGGCAGATTCATAACATTTTCTGTTGATTGGAACTTCTTAATTATTGCCCTGATGGTGGAAATGGGAATTTTCAGTGCTCTAGCTATTTTCTTAATGCCACTTTCTAATTTTTGAAGTTCAATTATCTTTTGCTGCACATTCTTTTTTTTATTATTATTATTATTATTTTTTATTGCCAATCAGATTCAAGGACCAGAAGTAACTGTTATGTAAATACTTATGTATCTAACTCTATATAAAGAGTTGGGTAATAATATAGTTACATTTTGTGATGATATAATCAACCAAGAAGTTGAGTTTCGCTATACAGTGTTTATTGCTTCATCTACGTGATATTTGAACTACTTCATGTTCCTATTAAAATTACAGCAAATGGGTCATTCCTCAGCAGAAGAGAAGATTAGCACAGCACTCATTGAATCTTTAAGACACTTAAGTTCACAGATTCAATTAAATTATTCTTTGTTAATTGTAGCCAGGAATGCCGTTTCTTTGGTTTCCGAAGGTTACATAACAAACTGAACCTGGGAGCTGACAGCACTCTCATCTCTGAAGCAGATTAGATTTAGGTTTATTATTCCACAACACTTTAGCATACAAGGATGGTATTAAGGTGTTTTCAGACATATAGATCGTATGCTTTGTTCCGAAACAGGGACTTTATAATGTTGCATTTTCTTCTTAGTTTGGTTCACGTTCACTAGGAAACATTGCGAAGCATACCAAACTGTGTTTATGCAGGTCGTATTTGAGCAAAGCTGTACTCTTATTGGTCAGAGTTCCCCTGTTTATGTTCCTCTGCGTCATTCATCAAGATGGATTGACAAGTTCGCTTTGCAGGCTTATTGTGGCTCTATAGCTGTCCTGGCAAACGCAAACAAAGTGACGTGACGTGACGTGACATACAGCCAAGTATGGTGACCCATACTCGGAATTCGTGCTCTGCTTTTAACCCATCCACAGCAGTGTACACACACAGCAGTGAACACACACACACACACACACACACACCGTGAACTGTGGGCAGTCATTTATGGGCAGCAGTTGGGGGTTCGGTGTCTTGCTCAAGGGCACCTCAGTCATGGTATTGAAGGTGGAGAGAGCACCATACATTCACTCACTCCACCTACAATTCCTGCCGGCCCGAGACTCGAACTCGCAACCCTTGGATTGCAAGTCTGACACTCTAACCGTTAGGCCACGACTTCCCCCTATTAAACACACAAATGTTGCCGTTACTCCCGCTCTCAGTAACCGCTGACTAACCTCAACATTAACAACAACACTGAATTAAGAGCGCATGCATTTTTACGTGCATCTGACTGACACTCCCATTCTAATATATCTCTCTATATAGAATTATATTTAAAAATATTTTATATTTTTACTAGTTTCTCCATTCAGGAGGAGTTTTGAAGCTGTCATTACCAACAAAGGCTTTTGTACAAATTAAATTAAATTAAAGGGGTCATATTATGTTTCTAAAAACAACATTATTTTGTGTATTTGCTGTAATGAAATGTGTTTATGCAGTTTAGGGTTAAAAAACACATTATTTTCTACATACTGTACATTATTGTTTCTCCTCTATGCCCCACCTTTCTGAAACGTGTCGTTTTTTACAAAACACTTCGGTCTGAAAAAAAAAAAAAAAACGTTTTAGCAGCAAACCCTCAAGTGAAGTTAGGTGAATACAGGGATAAAAGTACCCCATGTGTACAATGAAATATAATGCTGTATTTTTAATGTTGTGGGCCTATATTTCTGATGGAGGTCCTGGACATCTTGTTTAGACACATGACATCATTGATTCTATCAAATACCAACAGATAAAAAATAAAAAAAAGACTGACTCTGTTAGAAATCTTGTAATGGGCCATGTCTGGATCTTCCAACCGGACGATAATCTAAAAACAAACCTTAAAAACAACACAAAAATGGGTCACTGGGCAAAAAACCAAGCTTCTGCTATGGCCTTTCCAGTTCCCTGAACTGCACCTTATATAAAATGAGTGTGGTGAAGTGAAGAGGAGAAGCACCATCATGGAGCTGGGAATCTGATGAGTCTGGAGTGATTCTGGATGAAGGAATGGTCTCTGATTTCTTCAGGTGTTCTCTAACCTCATCAGTCATTATAGGAGAAAACTCATATACTTTTTTTGGCAAATGAAGGTTTCAAAAAGTATTGAATAGAAGGGTACCATTAAATGTGTCCAGTGTGTATTAGAGAAAAACATTTATTTCTCTCATTTTAAATACTTATCCTTTTTTATATATATTTTTTTATATTGCAGTTACAGCCAGCGGGAATCAAGGCCTAAACCCTAATGCTGCAGATGTAATGAAACTGAATCCTTATATAAGCTTTTTTTGTAGTGCCATTACAGCACTGAAAGCACATAGATAACATTGCTTCCATAATGTGAAGTGGCACATATCTCACATGATCCACTAGCTGGAGAACTTGTGATGTTTCAGACAAGCAGCTGGAATATGATTTTAGTTTCACATATGGGTAGGTTTGATAGAGTCTGCTAGAATGAAAACCACAAGTCTTTCATCATTGTTGGACAAGTCTTGTTCCCATCTTCCACCGTTTATAATGAGTGTGTTCAATGTATTTCACTGTTCAAAGCACCATGCATGTACTTGTGCTTTTGTAGCTGTTTTTATGCTGTGATGTCGAGCTGATTTGCTTGTCATGTATTTAATGTCAGATTAGAAATATCTCCAAACATGTATTTGCAAACTTTTTAAATCTCTATTTAATTTACTTAATCAAACAATAGTGTAAGTGACTCAAAGTGAACATATTGTAGAACATATATATATAGAGACATATCTAGAGACCGGCTTTTATTTTTTACACAGTTTTGCAATCCCCTGTACATCTCTGTTCTTATAGTCTCTTTCTGGGTGTTGTATCAGAACACATGACTCTCTCTTAGTTTAGTTTATTAGTTTAGCCTTTTGCCTTCTGTTTCCTTGTCCTACCTCATTTAAATTTATTTTCATTAATATTTTGATATTAACATTCCTTTTACTTGAAAATACATTGCATGTTGTGCAGCAAAAAGCTGTCCATCAATTCCCACATGAAGAGGTCATTTACATACAGTATAGAAGCCTTAAGGCACGGCAGCAAATAATGGCTCATTTAATTCAAAGAAACAAATCTTGCCAAATTGTGGTATTTCTAGATGTTTTTGGATTTTGTGTAAAGTTAATTTATTTCAGTAATTCAGCTCATATTGTGGAACTTGTGTATTAAATAAATTCAATGCACACAGACTGAAGTCTTTGGTTCTTTTAATTGTGATGATTTTGGCTCACATTTAACAAAAACCCACCAATTTACAACAAATCTCAACAAATTAGAATATGGTGACATACCAATCAGATTATCAACTTAAAACACCAGCAAAGGTTTCCTGAGCCTTCAAAATGGTCTCTCAGTTTGGTTGACTAGGCTACACATTTATGGGGAAGACTGCTGATCTGACAGTTGTCCAGAAGACAATCATTGACACCCATCACAAGGAGGATAAGCCACAAACATTCATTGCCCACATTCAAAGAAACTGTTTGTGCCAAAGACGCTGTATCCAAGCATCTTAACAGAAAGTTGAGTGGAAGGAAAAAGTGTGGAAGAAAAAGATGCACAACCAACCAAGAGAACCGCTGTCTTATGAGGAATTTCAATCAAAATCGATTCAAGAATTTGAGTGAACTTCACAAGGAATGGACTGAGGCTGGGGTCAAGGCATCAAGAGCCACCACACACAGACGTGTCAAGGAAATCTGGCTACAGTTGTCATATTCCTCTTGTTAAGCCACTCCTGAACCACAGACAACGTCAGAGGCGTCTTACCTGGGCTAAGGAGAAGAAGAACTGGACTGTTGCCCAGTGGTCCAAAGTCCTCTCTTCAGATGAGAACAAGTTTTGTATTTCATTTGGAAACCAAGGTCCTAGAGTCTGGAGGAAGGGTGGAGAAGCTCATAGCCCAAGTTGCTTGAAGTCCAGTCTTAAGTTTTCCACAGTCTGTGATGATTTGGGGTGCAATGTCATCTGCTGGTGTTGGTCCATTGTGTTTTTTGAAAACCAAAGTCACTGCACCCGTTTACCAAGAAATTTTGGAGCACTTCATGCTTCCTTCTGCTGACCAGCTTTTTGAAGATGCTGATTTCATTTTCCAGCAGGATTTCGCACCTGCCCACACTGCCAACAGCACCAAAAGTTGGTTAAATGACCATGGTGTTGGTGTGCTTGACTGGCCAGCAAACTCACCAGACTTGAACCCCAGAGAGAATCTTTAGGGTATTGTCAAGAAGGAAAATGAGAAACAAGAGAGCAAAAAATGCAGATGAGCTGAAGGCCACTGTCAAAGAAACCTGGGCTTCCATACCACCTCAGCAGTGCCACAAACTGATCACCTCCATGCCACGCCGAATTGAGGTAGTAATTAAAGCAAAAGGAGCCCCTACCAAGTATTGAGTACATGTACAGTAAATGAATATACTTTCTGGAAGGCCAACAATTCACAAAAAAGTTTTTTTTTATTTATTTTTTTATTGGTCTTATGAAGTATTCTAATTTGTTGAGATAGTGAATTGGTGGGGTTTTGTTAAATGTGAGCCAAAAGCATCACAATTAAAAGAACCGAAGACTTCAGTCTGTGTGCACTAAATTTATTTAAAACACAAGTTTCACAATTTGAGTTGAATTACTGAAATAAATGAACTTTTCCACAACATTCTAATTTATTGAGATGCACCTGTAATACTTGCTTAGAGCCTTTGGTACAGGACACAAAAACAGCTGGGCAAAGCACAACATGGAATAGAACACAGGGTCTCCTTAAACGAATAGATAAAATAAGTGTTTTATCTTGAAGTGCATCTTAAAATCGCAGCACTCATGGTGTAACATGCTAAAAACACCAAGACGTGACTGATCAGCCAAAGCCATTTGTGTTTGTAAAGTACAACTTGTAAAAAACTTGTATATAGTATTCAATACTGTATCCTATTGTAGCTATACTCAGACTGACAAATAAATAGATTTCTATGGATTCTGAGACAAAGATAGACAAGTAGTAGCTGAAAGTGATAGTGGTAGACTTCCAAAGCCACTTTTTTGTCATTATTGATTTTTATTGGTATCCCAAAATAAGTTAATGTTTGTTTTCTCCACAAATGTTGATATTTATTTAATTAATGATTAATTTGATCATTTGAATAACCAAATAATTCATAATGTATTTATAGCCCTACCATTGACCGGTGACTCTCAGAGAGGCAAGAACAACGACTGCCTGACTCAAGTTCCTTTTACATGCAGAGGTAGTTGATTTGTATGTAACCTGAGTGGAATATAACCTCATAATCCAAATTCTGATGAGTTTTTACAGCGCCTTGAGCTTCTTCTTTTACAGCCTGAGGGAGGAAAAGGGGTGGAAAGATTAAAAGTTTGGTGAAATACAAGGTGAGCGAAACTGATGAAGATATGTTAAATGGAAAACATTTGGTTTTTGGCAATCTGGAAATGTTGGATGTGAATGGAAAGCCAACCTGCCAAACTCCCACTTCAACCTACTTCCTGATGCAGGAGGCAGCATGCTTAGTTTTTATTTGAGCTGTTGGGCTATCAAATACCCTTTCTTTTGCTGAAATGCTGTAACCCACAAACAAAATGGCGAACATAATTGCATAATGAATCTTAAATTACTCTGCCAAGCGTTAACTAGCTCTTAGTACAAGCAAGCTACAACATGATTACAGCGCATTTCATTTCAGCCATAATAACGTTTCATTACACCACAATCCAAAATCAAGACCTCTGTTTACATGAGAGATGATGCCGTCACCCCAATGAAATAACAGACATAAAGAAAACTGTGCTCACGTTCTAGATAGCATTTGAGAGTTTTCAATAATATGTCCCCTGATGTGAGGGCACAAAATTCCTTTTGACAGCTATGAAATACAGTAAACTCCTGCCTGCTGCAAGCAAGTATTTATCTTTAAAGCCTCACATTTTGATGCCACGAATGTTTAAAAGTGATGACAAGCTTTCTTTTTTTTATACCTTGAACAAAATATAATTTCATGCTGGATTAACTGTATTGACCAGCTGGAGGGTAAAATAATTTATGTGCATGCGTCTCTTGGTTGCAAGATCTTCATTAGGTCATCTCTATTTTGTGGTGAATGGTGGTATGAATGTGTGTTTGTGTTTACACAAGGACAATGGAAACATGCCCAGGTTACATTTCACCCCAAAAACCGAAAGAAAAAGAGTGGGCATCAAGAAAAGTGATTTACCCATAAATATATGGGATATGATAAAGATTTAGCATTAATCACATGCTAGTGGTTGCCACGTAATTCTGCTTTAAAATATTTTACAATACTTGCATAATTTTCACATTGTAATGAAACTGTCCAGAAGAGGGTTTTAAACAAGTCATAGTCACATCTTTGTTAAATAAAATTTCACTTATTTAAATCAAAATACTAAATTCAGTTTGTGTGTTTGTTTTTGAGAAAATGTAAGTGGTACTTGTTTTATTGTTAACTGTAATTCTGAACATTTAACAATAGCACAACCTTCCTCAACAAAGCTGCATGCTTTGAGGAATCATGCATGTCTTTAGCACAAATTCTGTGGTATGCATTACACATTGAAGTTTAATACTTATATGGGTTTCTCCAACATATATGTGCAGCATTAAACTTGCCTTAGAAAGCATTACCATAAAGAATAGAATGTATAAAAATAAAATAAATAAATAAATAAATAAATAAAATAAAAATATTTTTAAGTGTGAGTGTGAACTGTTTTGTGTGTGAGTTTTGTGAGGTCCAGGATTGATGAGGAATTGTGCTAGTATGAAGAGACATCATTGGTGTATCGCCAGCTCAGTCGTCCGCCAGCTCCCTCTCTCCCGCTACTCTCGATCTGTTCAGCTGGCTCTTCTGCCAGACATCAACACAAATTTACACACACTGCCTGTAAATATTGTACAGTGAGGAATGGCATACTGCACTCATCCATTCATCATGAATCATATCCCCTAAGAAAGTGTATAGAAGCAACAATAGTTCCTTTTCAATAGTAATTTTAAAATTAAGTAATTGTTATATACAGTATGTGAAACACTGTATATCTGTGGTGTTATCAGATCTCTTATCTGTTTGTAAGACTCCAACATATTGACAATTGTTCAGCCAATGACATGAGTTGTGGTGGGACTATCTGTTCATTCGATCAATAAAAGAAGTGACATTTACTGACATTTAAAATCACATTTTGTATTGTCTACTCAACATGTCTGCAACAATAAGTATTCTTTTAGCTATTTATTTGGGGCAAATATTGATATGTAATTACCCTTATGAAAAATAAGTTTATTCAAGCGTGCTATTAGTATACTTATTTTAAACTAAAAATAGGAAAGTATTTTCAGTCTTCTTTTTATGTAATTCTCAGAAATGTGATTTATTTACAGTAGGCCTACTTCTCAGAAATGTACTTAAAATGACATTTAAGTATACTTGACTTATACTTATAAAAAGTCTAAATTTATTTGAGCTATGCTTGTGTATAGTTGAGTATGTTTTCATTGTTATACGGTAGGGGGCGTTATTACACATCTTCTGTACAGAATTTTCAAAACACAAGCGAAGAAGAAACCGATAACAGCAAATGCTTCCACACGTAATCTAACATGATCATCCGACATAAAACAGCATCACAACTTTGAAAAGTTATGGAATAAAATGTTTACCCATGAAGAGGAAATAATGACTGTCAAGCTTTGGGGTGTTGATCGACTCCATATACGTCTTGATTATCATTCTGAATCCAATTCATAGTCTTTTGTTTCAGCTTTTTGTTTAAAATGTTGTTTGAGTGTTTCTTATTTTTTTTCTTTATTTATGAAACTTACCCACACTGAAGTGTTTATAAAAATGAATGCATGAAGCTAGGATAAAATGTTATTGTTTACATGCAGGCACCCTGTTCTTTCTTTTCAATGTTTTGTATGTTCAGATTTTCATATAACAAAATATACACAAATTAATAAGTAGGGACATAGTAGTATACTTAAAGTATGATGTCAAGTTCACTTAAAGAAAACTTACGAGTATACTTTCAGTATAAAACTACTAAACTAGTAGTTTACTGAGACTATACTTCAAAGTGTACTTACTTTCACTTTTAGTATAGTACAAACTAAAAAACATAGCGGTTAACTAGTTGTGTACTCAAAGTTTACTACTGTTTTACTTAAAGTATACTTAAAAATGTTCTTTTATATACTAGAAATTGGGTCAATTTAGTCCCAAGGTGTATTGAAATAGTACACTTTCAAGTATACTACTAGTAGTACACAGATATTCGTATGCTTACTACATAAAGTATACTTAAAATATACCTGAACTTTACTTGAGTATACTTAATAAATTAAACTTGAAGTATACTTTTTTGGTAAAGGTAACTGTGATTGATTAGATAAATTCACGAGTAATTTGTTATAACTGATATGCAATGTTTATTTAAAAAACTTACAACTTACAGCAATATCAAAACAGAAAACACATAATGAATATGCATTTTTAGGAAAAATCAACTAAGCATGCTTCCTCAGATTTAAGGCAAACTTTTGAAGCCATACATTTCCATGATGAAAGTTATAACTGAGGCTGAAACACGTTTGCTTGATTTGTGAAAACAAACCTCATTGGTTCTTGCACATCAAGCACACATTTAAGCTTCCGTTTACCAGATTTAATGTGCTTAAGATGGAAGAAAATAGAATGCAAAAATGTAATGAGTACTTTTCAAGTTGAAATAAAATCGTACAGAATAAAAGTACTGTTTTTCAATCGGAAATGCAATCAAGTAAACATACAAGTAGTCAGTTTAAACTGCACTTAAATACAAATCCTTTCAAAATAATACTTACAGTAATCAAGTATAAAAGACAGAGGGAGTGTTCAATAACCTGAATGAAAACAATCATTGTGTTTAAAATTTTGTTGATGTTAGGGCCACACAAAATACTTTTTCTCACCTTAAGAGATACATTTTGATAACAAAACTTATATCTCAAGCTTTAAAGTTCTAGAAATACTTATTAACTATCAACATACCAGATCCAATCATGTTACTTTTTCCATCCTCATTTTTATGTCTAGCATAAATCTACAGTATTTATTTTTTCAGTTAGAGCTCAGGCATGATGTTGGCGTAGAGGTTGGTGTTGTCTGTCAGTGGTATGACTGGCACTCTTTGGCCTCTTGCCTAGGCATGTTCATCCACCCCAGTGCTGGGCAATGAGGGATGATTTATCGACGGCGTCCTTATGTATGCTGACCCATGCAGTGCAGGAACAGAAGCTAAAGCAGCAGGGTCGGAGCCCGCTGTGAAGCCATTTTCCAGCAATTAAACTGCAATTGTACTTTACGGCCATTGGCTGCTGAGAGAGAAAAGTTGCAGGGTATATGCAAATGTGACATTAAGATGCTATTGAACAAATTTACTGACATAAATCAAGAGAAGAAGTTTGATATGCCCATTCATATGATTAAAATCATGCACCCTATGTATGAGCAATAGCCTTAGCAAACACCACTAGTAACCATAATTTTATGAAGCTGCGAGAATACTTTTTGTATGCAAAGAAAACATAAATAACGACTTTATTCAACACGTGTGACATAGTTGACACAGAATAGCATAGGTTGTTTGCGTTCAGTGGAAACTCCAAAATGGCACCAGGGTGACGCGGAGGAGACAAATTGTTTAATAAAGTCGTTATTTTTGTTTTCTTTGCGTACAAAAAGTAATCTTGTAGCTTTGCAAAATAACGGTTGAACCTGTGATGTCACATGGATTATTTTACCAATCTCCTTGCTATGTTTCTGGACCTTGATCGTGGTAATTACATTGCTGTCTAAGTGAGGGTCTGAGAGCTCTCAGTATCCATCAAAAATAACTTAATTTGTGTTCCGAAGTTGAACGGAGGTCTTACGGGTTTAGAATGACATGAGGGTGAGTAAATAATGACATAATTTTCATTTTTGGGGGAACTATCCCTTTAACTTTGTGGTTTATTATTTTGAATCATTTGGGATGCAATAACACACAGTCCTCTCACGATATATTGCTTTACAGTTCTATCACTTTTGCCACTCAGAAAAGTTCACGCAATCATGTTGCACTTATCAGAAGTTCTGACACTACAGGCATACCGTACTACAACTGAACTGATCCTTTACCTCAGGGCACTGTTAAGATTTCCTAATGTGAGTAGACCCTTATTCTCCCAGCATCCCGCACACACAAGTCTCTACCCACCCGCACCGGCACTCGCCAATCAAGTGTTGTCTGGTACCGCACTCTGCTGCGTTGGGTCCCGCAATAGTGCAGATCTCTCGGAAGGTGCCTGTTATAATGTTATGATCGAGGCTCTGGAATCTGAGCATAACTTGTTTTTCTATAATGGACTATAAAATATTTTCTATAAAAACATTAATGTCCTGGCAGTGGCCAATACCTTTGGTTTTATGTTTAATTTAATTACATTAATGTTAAGTTGAGATTTACAATAAATATTTTAACTGCTACTACTAAAAAGAATTAATACTACTTTTGAATTCGTTATTGAATGTTGTGCATAACAATGTGATTAATCGCGGAAAATAATATAAACTTATTAAAGCCCCAAGGCCTGCCACATATTACCAATTCATCAGACCATTGAACACATTTCTTCCTTTTAGCCCCTCTTGATGAGTTCATGCATTTTTTTTTTTCAGGATCAATAATGATGACTAATCGGGTCATTAATACAGGCACAAGGTTCCTCTACATTTAGCTTGAACACAGCTGTGAGGGTTTTATATTCTTAAAAAAAATATATATATTTTCACATCAGGGATTTAGGAAAATCCAGTCAAGGATGCATTATTTGGAAAAAACATTGTTTTATCAATACAATTCTAATCTAATTCTAAGGAACACAAAATGCAAACAACAGAAAACATGAATCTTGCTTCACAACATTTTATGCTTTTCAGGCAATCCAATTATTCAAATATGAAATCTATTTTTTTATGAGCTGTTCAGAGTGAGAGACTGTCACGTAACAAGCAAATGATAATAATAATAATAATAATAATAATAATAATAATAACAATAATAATAATTTATTAAGTTCTGAAGCCTGGAAAATCAGATGGAAATAACAATTTTTTCACCCATGAAATGCTTTGTCAACAGCAAGATGCTGTAGTAACAAAAATAACATTTTTTTCCTGTTCATACAGACA
The DNA here is from genome assembly GCF_018340385.1 of Cyprinus carpio. Classification (NCBI taxonomy): domain Eukaryota; kingdom Metazoa; phylum Chordata; class Actinopteri; order Cypriniformes; family Cyprinidae; genus Cyprinus; species Cyprinus carpio. The sequence continues at coordinate 4,972,782 of NC_056610.1, read as the reverse complement.
ACATTACAACAAAACATTTGGTTTATCATACTGTAATCACACCATACATGTGATTTATTTGCTAAAAACTGAAGTGTTAAATGTATGGTTTTATGGCTCTATAATCACAATGTGTACAATAATGAAATCGTGTGTGGGAACTGAGTGTAAGCTAACAATATGCACGAGATGCCTTCATAATCGACAGTTTTCTTCATGACCATCTGTTGCCGGAAAGTCATTTGCACCTGCTATAGTAAAAATCTGAATCTAACAAGCGATGGAGTGCTGTGGCTCTTTCCTATTTATTTATTCCCAATGAATGTCATAGCCTCTGATGTACAGACAGGCTGAATACACAGAACAGATGGCTCCGTATAACTAAGGTTGACTTAGTTTATGAAGACCCCTATTAAGAAAATCAAGAGCTAGAATGAAAAAGAGAATAGATTATGCTTTGACTTCCTTTGTCCAGTGTCAGTTTGTAATAGAAGAGTGACATTTTTTATTACACTCAACAGTATATCGCTAAAGAGTCTGCTCCATTCCTACAGACACAAAACGTGATTGTAAATTCAACAAAAGAACTTCCTGGCCATGTGAAAAAAAAAAAAAAACAAAAAAAAAAATTAGATCTGCTATGGCAGTATTTCTCAAACCTTTCCTGCAGACCCCCACTTACTGCATATTTTGGAGCTCATTAGTAGACACTGTAAGATTTGAATTGGGTGTGACCAAGAGGGAGACATCCAAAATGTGCAGTGGTAAGGGATCTGCAGGACAGGTTTGAGAAGCACTGCTGCCATGCTGCTGCTGCTGTTATTGACACTGATGTTATTACTGCTACAGAACAAGTACAGAGATTTGCTATTGCAAATACATACACAGAAAAGCTGCTGTGACAATGTAAAGCTTCGTTTTATTTTTTATTTTTTTTTTTTTTTTCAAGACATTTTTCAATGCATCTTTAAGTTCATACCAAATTGATTTTCGCTGGCGATGAGCTTAGTGAACATGCAAATTCACTCCCTGACATTAGATGGCGCTTTGTAAAACAGAAATACCCCGGTACACATTGAGTCCTAATTGATCGGCAATTCCTCTCCCTCTTACCAATATTTTTGTAGTCGCTGTCGCATTTGTCATAAAGCTCTTTGTGTGCAGACACTAATGAGACCAGCAGCTCTACATTCATCTTGCCTCGATGCATCTTCTTCATCTACTTACTTCCTCTTCTTCGTTAGGTATCAACTGGTGATCGGCAAGACCGTTTTGTGCTTCCGTGTGTAACTTCAGCAGCTCCAAGAACGTGAACAAAAGTGCCAATCTCATTGATCAGCCAGTTTTTAACACAGTGCGTCAGACCAAAAAACGAATCCAAGGTGTTTTTTAAAAAATTATGCTTTTACGCCTGCCATTTTACGCGTCGGTGTGCACACTCACATTGGCGCCCTTTGCTTAGTCACGAGGCGTTAAACGTCGACGATAATCGTCCCAGTGTGCACAAGCCTTAAGGCATTCTGTTGATGTACAAATCGCCATACATAAAATTATCGATAGCAGATCTAAACAGTAGGGCTTTGACAATAAATCTGTATCGATGCATCACGAATCGAGAAATGATTCTGCATTGATTCTGTGATTTTCCAAATGCATCACAATACTCTCTTGAATCGATTTTGAAATTAGTTTTATGAGGTTAATCATGCGTTTAAAAGCATAAAAGCAGATGTGCAAGAACATTTAACCACTGACATTATTCAGTCGAATGCTATGGCGCTCTTCTTTGTGAGCATTTAAGTGTGCAGTTAAAAAGTAGCATACAGTGCCATCTGGTGTTAAAAACTAAGCTCAGAATCTATTCCAGAGAAGAATTGTGATGCATTCGCAAAAATCTCAGAATCGATCCACAAATCGTGATGCATCGATTTATTATCCTAGTCCTACTAAACAGGTGGAGCCTTTGGGAGGTGGGAAGCATTTCAAATATATAGAAAAACTATATATAAACTATATAGTGGTTGTGGCGTTTATCGGCGTTAACGTGCGCTGCGTTAACGTGAGACTCTTATCGGATGATAAAAAAATATATAGCCGTTAATTTATTCTCAAAAGTTGGGTTGGGAGCTGGGCTCTATACTACGCAAGCTATGATGACTTTTGATATTGTTACCGTGATGTTTAGACGAATTGCACTGTAGGGGACCGGAGTATGTGTTAGGCTACATAGAATAGCTGCGGACTGGACGGATGTATACCTAGGGATGTATACATGGGTGTTTTAACCTGTGTGTATGCCTACTGTGAAATTACCAAGCTTCCCAAAAAAAACCTAGACAAGAATCAGGCCTGTTTCACACCGAGTCTTCGAACCTGTGTGTATGCGTCTGTGTGCGTTTCACACCTGGTGCAGAAACAGCACGGACTCATTGTGCTTTCACACAGGACGCGTTTGCAATCCGCTACTGATCCGCAGCTGTTTAGTCCACAAACACAACATTTGTTCATCATTCTATATTTCAAACCATGTTAAAAAAGTGTGACTCTTATCACAGAACAGTAACAATCTTTCATAATCATAGACATTAGTTTTAAACTAAATATAAACAACCTATTATTCATGCATTTGACTTCTAGGTTTGTATAATAAGCTGCTCAAGCAAGCGGGAAAAACATTTAAACACAACAATTAGCCTACTTTTCTTGTTGGAATATCGCAAATATTTAAAATTAAAGCACCACTGACAGAAACAGTCGACTCTCCTGCCTTTTGCATTTAAATCTTTATTACAAGCAATCGCACGGTTCTTAATGAACTTTGTTTTTCTGCTTCCATAAAAGTGCGTAGGTCTATATCATGTTGCCTCGTTTATCTAAAGGTGCTCTTTTTCTTGTTTTAAAACCTAGCCAAAAACCATGTTTGCGTGTGAACACAGTAGTCCTTTAATTAGTATTCATTTATTGTGAAATTACTGCATTTTCGTGTCAATCCATTATAATTTTTACCGCGAACAATGTGCTGTCATTTTAATTCAGCGCATGCAGCACAGAAAAATAGACTCGTTACATAAACAATCGCTGCACTGCTGCAGATGCACTGCTCCTGGAACGCACTGACGGACCACAACCGCGTGAACGCTGGAATCCGTTAACATGGGTGCGTAAAAAAAATGCAATGCATACGCACTGCAGAGTGGAGTATGTGTGAAACAGGGCGTAAGGTTGTTTGCAACTTGTGTCAATGCGGAATTAGTTTACTGTAGGAGTTCTTCCAATCTCAAATACCACCTAAACGCAAAGCATCCCTTAGCTAATGCGGAAGATGCCGGGCCAAGCAATGTAGCGCAGGGGAAGAGTCGTCGTCAAACTACTATGTTTTGAGTGCAAGCCCAGCTTTATTCAGGTACTAACAAGTACATCTTATTGACATAATTTGAATGCCTTCGGCAGAATTCAAATGGCCATTTTAATCTAGATAATCTAGATTAATTCCAAGATTACAGTGAATTAAGCGAGATAAAAAAAATAACTATGAGCCCACCACCACTAAAAAAAAATACATTTAAATTTTATAATATAACCATAAAAAATATAGTAAAACATATTACATAATGTAATCTGAAATTATATATATATTCAGTGGTGGGCCCCGTTACTCGGCGTTAACGTGCTGCGTACGTGAGACTCTTACGGGCGATAAAAAAAATATCTCCCATTAATCTATTCTCAAAGTTGGGTTGGGAGCTGGGTCTATACTACCAAAGCTAGATGACTTTCGCCGTGATAGTTTAGCGCGGATGTATACCTAGACTAATTGCACTGTAGGGGGCGAGAACGAGTCTTCGAACCTGTGTGTATTAGTGATGCGCGCGGGTCGACTCAGAACCCGCGGACCCCGCGGGGTTGGGGCGGGTAAAGAAATGTCACTTTATTTGCGGGGCGGGTGGGGTGGGTAATAAAAAAAAAAAAAAAAAAAAAAAAAACATACGTTGTAGTGTTGGGACGTATGGTCATTTTTTCAAATCAGATCAGATCGACGATACACAATATTATCGTGCATGGGTGGAGTAAGAGAGAGACTCTTTTTTCTTGTCATAGCATAACTATTTGGTGTTTTAAAACCGCCGCAGTGCGCGAGAGAGAGCCTATGGAATCACCAATAAGCGAAAAAATATACTTTAAAACATACTGATAAACTAACGTTAAATATAAAATTACTGTATATTAAAACAGCTAGTGCATATATAGTCGGACGCAACTGTCATATCGTTGCGTCCTGTGACAAATTTACCGCATCTGCGCACGGTTATCCGTCTAAATGTTCAGTCAACGGTGAAAACTCAATAGTAGCCTAGATTCATTTAAAGTCCATCAGTTTAACACTAATATTGGACATAAAAGAACACGTTAAATATAAAGTAGTTAAAACAGGTAAAGTTGAACTGAACTGATGCATCGGTCATACAGCGCTCTGTACCGCGCGCTGCAACAGAAACAAGGAGGAGATGCATCCTAACATAACTGTGGCATTAAACTCAGTTAGTGAGGGCTCGTTTAAAATAGTGCACATAAATAGTCACGCCGTTCAGATTACTTTTTTAAAGTGCAATAAAATCCCTTATATCTGCAGACGATGTACATCTGTTTGTGGATAGAGACTTCAGGTCTCTCCTCATTTGCGCGCACGTGTGTGTGAAATGCTGTGCGAAGTGAAAGCTGGGCAGTTTGATAGCCGAATTATAATAGGACGCGCCTCATAAACCTGCGGGGCGGGTTGGGGCGGGTAAGGAAATTTTACTTTATTTGCGGGGCGGGCTGGGCCGGGCCAAATAATTTCATAAAAGTGGGACCCGCGGGGTTAAAAAAAAACCCTACCCGCGCATCACTAGTGTGTATGCCTACTGTGAAATTACGCAAGCTTCCCAACAAAAAACCTCGACAAGACTAACGAGTGTTTCACACATACGCGCGTTACTCTCGTCTGCGGTGCGTATGCAGTACCGTGTGCGTTACGTGGTGTGGTGCATAGAAGCCAGCACGGACTCATTGTGCTTTCACACAGGACGCGTTTTGCAGTCCGCTACTGATCCGCGGCTGTTTAAGTCCACAAACACACCATTTGTTCATCATTCTATATTTAAACCAGGTTAAAAAAAAAATGTTTACTCTTATCACAGAACAGTAACAATCTTTCATAATCATAGACATAGTTTAAACTTAATAAATATAAAACAACATATTATTCATGCATTTGACTTCTAGGTTTGTATAATAAGCTGCTCAAGCAAGCGGCAAAACATTTAAAAACAACAATTAGCCTACTTTTATTGTTGGAATATCGAAATTATTTAAAATTAAAGCACCACTGACAGAAACAGTCGACTCTCCTGCCTTTTGCATTTAAATCTTTATTACAAGCAATCACACGGTTCTTAATGAACTTTGTTTTTCTGCTTCCATAAAAGTGCATAGGTCTATATCATGTTGCCTCGTTTATCTAAAGGTGCTCTTTTTCTTGTTTTAAACCTAGCCAAAAACCCATGTGTTGCGTGTGAAACACAGTAGTCTTTAATTAGTATTCATTTATTGTGAAATTACTGCATTTCCGTGTCAATCCATGATAATTTTTACCGCGAACAATGTGCTGTCATTTTAATTCAGCGCATGCAGCACAGAAAAAATAGACTCGTTACATAAACAATCGCTGCACTGCTGCAGATGCACTGCTCCTGGAACGCACTGACGGACCACAACCGCGTGAACGCTGGAATCCGTTAACATGGGTGCGTAAAAAAAATGCAATGCATACGCACTGCAGATGGAGTATGTGTGAAACAGGCGTAAGGTTGTTTGCACCTTGTGTAATGCGGAATTAGTTTACTGTAGGAGTTCTTCCAGTCTCAAGTACCACCTAAACGCAAAGCATCCCTTAGCTAATGCGGAAGATGCCGGGCCAAGCAATGTAGCGCAGGGGGAAGAGTCGTCGTCAACTACTATGTTTGAGTGCAGCACAGCTCTATCAGTACTAACAAGTACATCTTATTGAACATAATTTGAATGCCTTCGGCAGGAATTCAAATGAGCCATTTTAATCTAGATTAATCTAGATTAATTCCAAGATTACAGTGAGATTAATCCAGATTAAAAAAAATTAATCTATGCCCACCACTAAATAGATATATATATATATATATATATATATATATATATATATATATATATATATATATATATATATATCAAGAACTTATTTTTTTCATGTTATGACCCCTTTAATCAAATAACATTTTTATGTAAATCTAAGTTGTTAATATGTTTATTTTGCAGGATCACCTCAGAGAGCGTACCAGAAGAACCAGACGGACGAAAGTATAAAAAAATTGAACAAGGTTTTATTTGGTTAAAAGCAATTTAAAAGTTCAGTGTTCCTTCCGTGTCTCCCGACCAGAACGAAGCCAGACCTCGGACGCCGGGGAGGCGTGGAGTCGTCGGCAGTTCGTGCCTGTACGGGGCCGGCAAGAGCCAGGATAGTCTGTCACCCGTCCCGGAATGAGGGGGGGATATCCGGGTAAGTAGAGCTCGTGGATGTTTCGGTCGAGACCGGGAAAAGGAATAATTCTCGTGTCCACCTCCTTTTACAGGGACATCACATGCAGCGTCCAGCCCAGAGGATCCTGCAATCTCTTTTCATAGGGACATCACATGCAGCATTCGTCCCAGGGGATCCTACGATCTGCACAGCAGAGTAAGCAATCGACAGCAGGTATGTAGTCTTTAATGGGTGATGGGCTTACGGCTGGGAGATGCTTCAGTTAAGACCGAGAAAGGAATAATTCGTGTGTCCACCTCCTTTCATAGGGACATCACATGCGGCGTTCAGCCCAGAGGATCCTGCGATCTGCACAGCAGAGTAAGTAACCAACAGTAAGTATGTGTTCTTGAATAAGTAATGGGGCTTACGGCTGGGAGATGCTTCGGTTGTAACCGGGAAAAGAATAATTCTTGTGTCCACCTCCTTTCATAGGGACATCACATGCGGCGTTCAGCCCAGAGGATCCTGCGATCTGCACAGCGGAGTAAGTAATCAACAGTAAGTATATGTTCTTGAATAAGTAATGGGGCTTACGGCTGGGAGATGCTTCGGTTGTAACCGGGAAAAGAATAATTCTTGTGTCCACCTCCTTTCATAGGGACATCACATGCGGCGTTCAGCCCAGAGGATCCTGCGATCTGCACAGCAGAGTAGTAATCAACAGTAAGTATGCCTTCTTGAATAAGTAATGGGGCTTACGGCTGGGAGATGCTTCGGTTGTAACCAGGAAAAGAATAATTCTTGTGTCCACCTCCTTTCATAGGGACATCACATGCGGCGTTCAGCCCAGAGGATCCTGCGATCTGCACAGCGGAGTAAGTAATCAACAGTAAGTAGGTGTTCTTGAATAAGTAATGGGGCTTACGGCTGGGAGATGCTTCGGTTGTAACCGGGAAAAGAATAATTCTTGTGTCCACCTCCTTTCATAGGGACATCACATGCGGCGTTCAGCCCAGAGGATCCTGCGATCTGCGCAGCGGAGTAAGTAATCAACAGTAAGTAGGTGTTCTTGAATAAGTAATGGGGGCTGGGAGATGCTTCCGGTTGTAACCGGGAAAAGAATAATTCTTGTGTCCACCTCCTTTCATAGGGACATCACATGCGGCGTTCAGCCCAGAGGATCCTGCGATCTGCACAGCAGAGTAAGTAATCAACAGTAAGTATGCGTTCTTGTAAGTAATGGGGCTTACGGCTGGGAGATGCTTTGGTTGTAACCAGGAAAAGAAGAATTCTTGTGTCCACCTCCTTTCATAGGGACATCACATGCGGCGTTCAGCCCAGAGGATCCTGCGATCTGCACAGCAGAGTAAGTAATCAACAGTAAGTAGGTGTTCTTGAATAAGTAATGGGGCTTACGGCTGGGAGATGCTTCGGTCAGTGCCTGGGTGTGGATTACTGTGACGGTGGTGGGCTCTCGGGGTGGTGAGCGTCCGGCATTAACTCTACATATCTTCCCCACACTCTGTAACTTCACTTCAAACGATTTATTGTGCAGACACACCACTTCAGACACGGCACACCCACTCTTAGTGCAAATAGAGCCAGCACTCACCCAACGATGGCTCCGTCCACTTCACAACGTTATCACTCCCAGTCCAGATGTATACAATTGATCGAAGTCCCAGATCAGGTCCCTTAACTTCCCTCCGATAGTGATGGCGCGGCCTGGTCTCCACTTGCTTTCCAGAACTCTCACTCTTTCTGTCCTGAATATCTCCACTCGATCGCTAATATAACTGTTGCACAGCCAGATAGCCGAAACCCCACAATAGTCCTCGAATACCTCCACACGCCAGCCCAAACGTCCCAGAAATTCACCTCCCTTTTGGTCTCTGCACTTCTCTTTTTATGTGGTTACTCCGCCTCCATAATCCTCTCACAGATCGCCACGTCAAACTCCCCACACCAGATGTCAATCTATCATTAGTGTTGTTATTGTGACATCGGGCGCAACCCGGAAGTGGACCCGGTGTTACCGCGACACCGTCCCGGGGGAACACAATTCCAACGGGACTTAGTTCCGCTTCTCTTTCGTCACCCCGTGACATACCCCCCTGCCAAACCGTTCTAGTCCCTAGAACGCCTTTCAGTCGCCCATTCTCCATAGCGTGCCGGGGGCCGACCTCGGTTCTCCCTCTGGGACCGTCGTGGTGGCGAGGCAGGGTCGATGTCCGCAGGCATATCCATCGGGTCTCTGGGGGCCATTTCTGCGGGGACATTTCCCCGTTCTCCTGGAATCACGGCCCATCCTGCTATCCACGGGGCTACAGCTTCAGGCTCCTTTGGCGCCTCTTCTACGGGGCTGGGATAGTTCGGACAGGGGCGGATCATGTTCCGATGGACCACTCTAGCGGGCCCGGCTTTTCCTTCGGGCCGAATTGTATATACTGGCTGTCCAGGCCGCTGCTGGCCCTCGACCACGTATGGTGCATTCTCCCATCGGTCACTGAGCTTCCCTTTCCCTTGTCGCCGGTTGTCCCTTACCAGGACCCTTTCTCCTGGGAGAAGGGGGGCTTCCCGAGCCGTCCGGTCGTACAGCCTCTTGTTTTTCTTCCCAGCCGCTCGGATCCGTCCCGAGACTTGCTCGTATGCAAAATGGAGGCGTTGGTGGTGGCGCCCTACCCATTCGGTTACGTTCCCCTCCTCCTCGGTTGCTGCCGTCCCCAACAATAAGTCGGTGGGCATCCGCACATGCCTGCCAAACATCAAATAAGTGGGGGCGTAGCCCGTGGTACTGTGCGTACTATTATTGTAGGCCTGAACCAGATGTGGTAGCGCACTCACGCACCCAGTCGCTCTGATGTTCTTGGTCTAGCGTGCCGAGCAAGTTCAATAGGGTCTGATTGAACCGCTCGCATCCGCCATTTCCCTGGGGGTGGTAAGTAGTGGTATGGGTCTTGGTGCAGCCGTACACTTTACACAGCTCTCTAATTACCCGGGACTCGAAGTTTGGCCCTTGGTCCGAGTGTAGGAACTCGGGGCAACCGAACGGCTGGAAGACAGCTCTCCACAGAGCAGTGGCGGTGGTATTCGCCGTCTGGTCCAAAGTAGGAATGGCCCAGGAGTACTTGGTGAACAAGTCGGTAATGACAAGGATGTTCTGATAGCGGTCTGCCGGCCGACCCAAAGTCAAGAAGTCCATTGCGACTATGTGGAGAGGAGCCCTTGCCTGGATGGGGACCATCGGTGCTCGTGCCTCCTTCCTGGCTTTGAACAAGGTGCAACGAGGACAGGCCTGAACGAAGGTACGTACCGTTGCTTCTAGGTTGGGCCAGTAGAAGTGTCGCCTCAAGAGAGAGACCGTTTTCTCGTGCCCTTGGTGGCCCAGCTGATGATGGTACGCTATCAAGAGCTCCTGTACCTGGCCTTCGGGGACAACGATCTGTCGGAATTCCTCGTCCAGCCCCGGATCTCGGACAGACCTACAGAGTACTCCCTCCTTCACCTGTAGTCTGGCCCATTGTCCCAACAGCTTCCTTCCTGTTCCCCCTTGGGCCCGTTGTTCGGCCAACGTCGGTTTTCGGCCCCGTTCCAGCCATCGCATCAAGCCACTGATCTCCCCGTCAGCCTGCTGTCGCTCTTTCCAGCGGCAGGGGTCCCATCCCCAACTCACAGGCATCCCCTCCTGTTGAGTCCCCGGCGCCTCCACAATGCCCACCATACACTCCTCTCCTTCGGGGTCTGGCGTGGGCTCCGGTGGGTCCCTCGGACCTTGAGCTTCCGGGAGTCGGGACAGGGCGTCAGCGTTGGTGTTCTCCCGTCCTGGCCGGTATCGGAGCTGGTAGTTGTAATTGGCCAACTGGGCCACCCAGCGCTGTTCCACTGCCCCCAACTTCGCCGTCTGTAGATGTACTAGGGGGTTGTTGTCAGTTACTACCGTCACCTGGGCACCCCACAAGTAATCTTTAAACTTTTCGCTGAGTGCCCATTTCAGCGCCAGCAGTTCCAACTTGAAGGAGCTGTAATTGGCGTCGTTCCTCTCTGCTGGATGAAGGCTCCGGCTTGCGTAGGCTACGACCCGCTCTACACCGTCCTGTTGCTGGGCCAGCACGGCCCCCAAACCCAGGTTGCTAGCGTCCGTATATAGGACAAAGGGCTTGGAGAAGTCAGCATACGCCAGAATCGGCGCCTGCAGCAACTCGTCTTTCAGTCGCCGGAACGCAGCCTCACACTCGGGGCTCCACAGGATAGCTGGCGATCCGCGACCTCGGGGGCGTTCTGTCCCAACCAGCAACTGATTTAGGGGCTTTGCGATTTTGGAGAAGTCCTTGATAAAGCGGCGGTAGTACCCCACGAAGCCCAGGAATGACCGGACCTGCTTCACCGTCTGCGGGGCAGCCCACTCTCGCACCGCCGACACCTTCTCCGGGTCGACCGAAACTCCCGCCGCGCCCACACAGTGTCCCAAGAATTTGACCTCCCGCCGTAACAGATGGCATTTATCCCGGCTGGAGCTTCAGCCCATATTTCTCCATGGCCCCGAAGACCTGCTCAAGGTGTTGTAAGTGGGAGTCGAAATCTGGGGAATAGACAATCACATCGTCCAAGTATACCAAGGCGGACTCCATCAACTGACCTCCCAGGCACCGCTGCATCAGCCTCTGGAAGGTGGCAGGAGCGTTGCAGAGGCCGAAGGGCATCCGGTCCCACTCAAAGAGACCGAACGGGGTGGTAAAGGCGGTCTTCTCCCGGTCGGCCTCGGCCACTTGTACCTGCCAGTAGCCACTTGCCAAGTCCAGCGTGGAGTACCATGCCGAGCGTGTCAAGCCGGCCAGGGAGTCCTCGATCCGGGGTAGGGGGAACGCGTCCTTCCTAGTGACCAGGTTCAGCTTGCGGTAGTCGACGCAAAACCTCCATGCGCCAGTCTTCTTCTGTACCAACACGATGGGAGCTGCCCACGGGCTGCTGCTTTCTCTAACAACCCCTCGATTGAGCATACCCTGCAGCAATGTACGGACCTCCGTGTACAGGGTAGGTGGGACGGGTCGGTACCTTTCTCTACTGGGCTCTGCATCTCCGGTAGGGATCCGATGTTGCACGACGTTGGTGCAGCCGTAGTCCTCTTCGTGTGCCGAGAAGACATGTTGCCACTTACTCAGCAGGTCTCGCAGCTTCCTGGCCTGTGTCGGTCCCAGCTCCTCCCCTTGCAGGGAACTTCCCTTCAAGTGGCCGGGCACCTCCTCCCCTAGACTCTGGGGCGACGAGCTCGCTTGGGTAAGGGCCACTTCCACCACCGCGGGGTGTACTTGGCGAAAGCTCACGTCCTGGTCCTCCAGCACCTGATGGGATTCTACCGGCGTTACCTTGACCAGCCGCTGATGTTTATGTAGGTGCACAACATGGGGCGTCCCGTTCCGAACTCTCACCGGGATCCGTCCTCTTCGTGCCACGGCCAAACCTCTGGCGACTTCTACCTGCTGGCCATCCCAGTGGGGCTCCACCAACACCCATTCCTCCACTCCCACGTCCCGCTGGAGGACTCGCACCCATACTAGGGCCTCGCTGTTCGCTGGCACGGACAGGGCATAACGGCACGCTACCCGACCTGTCCCTTCGCGGCCTTGCCGGGCCCGGGACATCTGGATCCGTCGGCAGTCAGCGGCGACATGTTCCCATTCCTGTTGTTCGGCCAGCGAAATCCCTCGAGTGGGCATTGCCCGAAACAATTCTTCCCAACATGCAGATAATACATTCATACCTAGCAAGGCCCGGTGACTCCCCAGACAGTGGTCCTTTACGATGATCACTCCCTTCTGGGGCACGATCACTCCGTGGATCTCCAAGTCCGTCAGCCTGTAACCAATGTAGGGGATGTCCAGACCATTTGCTCCTTTCAGGGAGAGCCAGGGAGCCTCCGTCCCATGCATCCTCTGATCTCCAAACAGCTCTTGCGACAGGCTCTCCGCGAATAGAGTCACCTGGGATCCGGTGTCGACGAGACAGGGCACCTTCACACCACACACCTGGACCTCCACCACTGGGCTATGCCCGACCAGCCTGTCCTTGGAGCCTGCTCCGATGGGTGGGTCATCTAAGGGGGTCCCGACCACACGACCCACTGTGGCCGGTCGACCTAAAAACCCCCCTCCGAACCTCTTCGAGGACCACACTGTCGGCTGTAATGGCCTGGTTGGCCACAGCGGTTGCAGATAGGTCGTCCTTGCTCGTCCCATTCAAACTGGGGCCGGTTGGGCCGGTTAGGTCGCCTCCCTGCGTCCCTGTTCCCGTCCGAGTACACCCGGTCCCGCGAGATGGGCCTCACCTCTGGCCTGATAGCCCCAGAACGCAGCTCGTCCACGAGCGTCTTGGTTAGCTCCGCCATCTGCTCCCGGACATCCTTTAGGAGTTCGAGCTTCAGAGTCTGTTTCCACTCTGCCATGTCGGGGACAGCCACTGCGGAGCTACTGACGGCCGCACACATGGGGGGTTCTTTCACCTCAACCTGATCGTTCTCCAATGCCACCGCTTCCTTATTTAGGTCTTCGAAGGTGAGTTCCGGCTCCCTTCTGAATTGGACTCTAAGTCCCTGGCGTACCGGGCCTTCCCTTAGCCCCAGCAGGAATTGGTCCCTCAACAGAGCCTCACTATCTCCGAGACCATGGTCTGGGCGTCCCTGCAGCCTGGTAACTTGCTCCCGTAGTTGGAGGGCGAAAGCTCTGACGGATTGGCGGGGGCCCTGCTTGCTGCTGAAGAACTGGGCCCGAAGAACCGCAGTTGGAGTGGTGTCACCATACCTTTCCGTCAGGAATCTGAACACAGACTGGGCGGTGGTTCGGACAGCTTCGGGGGCGGCTTGGACTTCCCGCCGTGCTTCCCCGTCAAGGGAGTTGAGGGCAAACTGTAGCTGTTGGGTCGCGCTCAATCCCTGTAGCCCGGCCAGATATTCGATCTGAGCCCGCCATTCGGAGAGGCGCACTTCTGACTCATTTCCTCCATATTTCTGGACCCAGGGGTTTCCCATGAACACTGGCATGACTCGGGGTGGGGCCCCCAGTGCCTCGTCGTCGGCCATCTGAGAATCCCTGGTCGCTCAACCCGAGGTGAAACCCTGCCGACTACGCCAAATATGTATAAGTTTGTTTGGGAAGTGTAGGACTGCACCCGCCCCTGAAACCCAGGATCACCTCAGAGAGCGTACCAGAAGAACCAGACGGACGAAAGTATAAAAAAATTGAACAAGGTTTTATTTGGTTAAAAGCAATTTAAAAGTTCAGTGTTCCTTCCGTGTCTCCCGACCAGAACGAAGCCAGACCTCGGACGCCGAGGAGGCGTGGAGTCGTCGGCAATTCGTGCCTGTACGGGGCCGGCAAGAGCCAGGATAGTCTGTCACCCGTCCCGGAATGAGGGGGGGATATCCGGGTAAGTAGAGCTCGTGGATGTTTCGGTCGAGACCGGGAAAAGGAATAATTCTCGTGTCCACCTCCTTTTACAGGGACATCACATGCAGCGTCCAGCCCAGAGGATCCTGCAATCTCTTTTCATAGGGACATCACATGCAGCATTCGTCCCAGGGGATCCTACGATCTGCACAGCAGAGTAAGCAATCGACAGCAGGTATGTAGTCTTTAATGGGTGATGGGCTTACGGCTGGGAGATGCTTCAGTTAAGACCGGGAAAGGAATAATTCGTGTGTCCACCTCCTTTCATAGGGACATCACATGCGGCGTTCAGCCCAGAGGATCCTGCGATCTGCACAGCAGAGTAAGTAACCAACAGTAAGTATGTGTTCTTGAATAAGTAATGGGGCTTACGGCTGGGAGATGCTTCGGTTGTAACCGGGAAAAGAATAATTCTTGTGTCCACCTCCTTTCATAGGGACATCACATGCGGCGTTCAGCCCAGAGGATCCTGCGATCTGCGCAGCTGAGTAAGTAATCAACAGTAAGTATGTGTTCTTGAATAAGTAATGGGGCTTACGGCTGGGGAGATGCTTCGGTTGTAACCGGGAAAAGAATAATTCTTGTGTCCACCTCCTTTCATAGGGACATCACATGCGGCGTTCAGCCCAGAGGATCCTGCGATCTGCACAGCAGAGTAAGTAATCAACAGTAAGTATGTCGTTCTTGAATAAGTAATGGGGCTTACGGCTGGGAGATGCTTCGGTTGTAACCGGGAAAAGAATAATTCTTGTGTCCACCTCCTTTCATAGGGACATCACATGCGGCGTTCAGCCCAGAGGATCCTGCGATCTGCACAGCAGGGTAAGTAATCAACAGTAAGTAGGTGTTCTTGAATAAGTAATGGGGCTTACGGCTGGGAGATGCTTCGGTTGTAACCGGGAAAAGAATAATTCTTGTGTCCACCTAGTGGATCCTGCGATCAGAGTGTGGTGTTATGTCCTTTGGTTCCTGCGATCTGCGCAGCGGAGTAAGTAATCAACAGTAAGTATGTGTTCTTGAATAAGTAATGGGGCTTACGGCTGGGAGATGCTTCGGTTGTAACCGGGAAAAGAATAATTCTTGTGTCCACCTCCTTTCATAGGGACATCACATGCGGCGTTCAGCCCAGAGGATCCTGCGATCTGCACAGCAGAGTAAGTAATCAACAGTAAGTATGCGTTCTTGAATAAGTAATGGGGCTTACGGCTGGGGGATGCTTCGGTTGTAACCAGGAAAAGAATAATTCTTGTGTCCACCTCCTTTCATAGGGACATCACATGCGGCGTTCAGCCCAGAGGATCCTGCGATCTGCACAGCAGAGTAAGTAATCAACAGTAAGTATGTGTTCTTGAATAAGTAATGGGGCTTACGGCTGGGAGATGCTTCGGTCAGTGCCTGGGTGTGGATTACGGTGACGGTGGTGGGCTCTCGGGGTGGTGAGCGTCCGGCATTAACTCTACATATCTTCCCCACACTCTGTAACTTCACTTCAAACGATTTTTTGTGCAGACACACCACTTCAGACACGGCACACCCACTCTTAGTGCAAATAGAGCCAGCACTCACCCAACGATGGCTCCGTCCACTTCACAACGTTATCACTCCCAGTCCAGATGTATACAATTGATCGAAGTCCCAGATCAGGTCTCTTAACTTCCCTCCGATAGTGATGGCGCGGCCTGGTCTCCACTTGCTTTCCAGAACTCACACTCTTTCTGTCCTGAATATCTCCACTCGATCGCTGATATAACTGTTGCACAGCCAGATAGCCGAAACCCCAAAATAGTCCTCGAATACCTCCACACGCCAGCCCAAACGTCCCAGAAATTCACCTCCCTTTTGGTCTCTGCACTTCTCTTTTTATGTGGTTACTCCGCCTCCATAATCCTCTCACAGATCGCCACGTCAAACTCCCCACACCAGATGTCAATCTATCATTAGCGTTGTTATTGTGACATCGGGGCGAAACTTTCTGGGATGATTGTTGTCTCAGGGTGAAGTACAAGTAGTGGTGAGCGATCTGCACAGTGCTGATAACAAACACATGCAGCGCACGTTCAAAACATGCTCAATCTTATTTTCTCACAACAGTCAATTTGTCCCAGTTCCATCATACACCTCTCTGTGTTTAGCTGCTGCGCAGTAGATATAGTGACGCACTTAAGCCACACTTAAAATGTATGAATGTCAATGCATTAGATAACAAAATATCGCTTTAGTGGAACATGCTCATAGTTGTTACGATGATCACCTCTGCTAGGACACCTGTGTGAACTTGAGGCTCGCTGCAACTTTCTAACTGTCATGGAGCCTTAAAAGTGACTTTTTTTGGAGCACTTTACATAGTCGTGCAACTTAGTGTGTCACAGAAATAGCACTCCAGACTCAAACTGCACAAGAGACTTGACTGATAACAGATTTCAATACATGCAACTTGATAGGAATAATACTGTAAAAATATATATAAACTTTGCACTCAAAATCTGTTTTTAACTATTTTAAACAAATGCTACAATGAACATCTCTTGTGCAGTTCTCTTTTTATTTATTAATTTACTTGCTTACCTACATACAGTACATTGCACACTTGCCAAAGTGTATTCTGGGAATGCATGAGTTAAAATGCATGCAGCCTGGTTTATTAAAAATTGTACTGACGACTACATTTCTTTTCTTTTTCAGTAAAACTAGCCATTATTAAACACTTTTCTGTGATATCCATAAGCCAAATGTTTAACAAACGTCCCAATCTTTAAACTATAATGCAGCTGAGATTTGTTTATGGAATGCATGAGGAGAATCAAATATTCTTAAATATTTATTTTAGGATCTATATAAATGTTCTACATTTGGTTTTATATTTTATAAATACTTCAGTTATAAAATGAATTTATTTATTTGATTATTTTAAATGGATATTCTTCACTGAATTTAAAATGTCAAGTTGTCATGAGCTGACACATTCATAAGTATCAATGAATTATCCCACCACAAAACATATTACATGAAATAAAACAAGGGTAGCAATAAACTAACTGGTTAATTTAAATGCAATACCAAAATCATCCTGACGTCATAAGACAACAAATAAATACATGTGACAACAAAGCAGCAACAATTTAAATAAAGAAAAGGGACGAATGCTACTGGAGGTTTTTTTTCTTCTTCTTCTTCTTCTTCTTCTTCTTCTTCATTTTTCTCCAGAGTAGGTCTATTTGAACTAAAACAAATTCATCAATCTAACTCACCCACTGTACTTGCTGGTTCAGGGAAATAAAAAATAAAAAGTATATCATAATATAAAAAGCTGCAATTCTTAGAGCTTCATAAGACTGGGTAAAAATAATAATAATAATAGTCATAATAAATCTTTGAATATTTGTATCAGTATTTGTTTGATTTTAGAATAATTTTTACTGTCACGAGCCTGATAACCTTGATTGAGTTTTGAGTTTGAAACAAATTATTCATGGATTAATATGTTTAATAAAATATGATCGTATCTCTACATGCTTTTAGAATATATTTACAAAATTTAATTAAACTTTTGTCAACTGTTAATTAAATTTAAACCAAGATACATAATACACAGATTTCTTAACAGGCTTAAAAAGGTGCACTTTATTCTTTATTTCACTTCTTTTCTTGTTATATTTGCTGCTTTAGCTCAGAATTGCTTTTTCTCAAAGGACCAACTTGTCTATAATAGTTCAGTGAAGGGCAGTGGTGCGTGCCATCTCTCCCGGAGGTGCATTGTCTATTAATAGGTTTATGGGACATCAAGCACCCTTCCCCCTATTTCCACCAAACCCAGTCCACATGCCTCAGTGCAGCAGCGCTCTGCCTCCAATGCTGAAAACACTTACAAAGCGTCTCCTGCTATACCTCCAGCCTCAGTGTGCCACTTTCACATCAGTACGTCGCCCGGGGGGATCTTTTTCCAAAGAAACAGGAATAAAAGCTTTTGTGTCTATGACAGTTAAAGGAAGCTGCTTTTTAAATTATTATATAAGGTTATATGTTCCTGTGGCTCAGTGGTAGAGCATTGCGTTAGCAGTGCAAAAGGTCATGGGTTCAATTCATAGGGAACACACACATACTGATAAAAAAAAAAAAAAAAAATGTATTGCTTGAATGCGCTTTAAGTCACTTTGGATAAAAGTGTCTGCTAAATGCATAAATGTAATGATTGACAGACTGAGATGTTACAGTGCTTTAAGGGATGGCTAGATCAACTCACTGCACAGAAAATAGAGAATAAACTGATACTTTTATTAGGCTTGGACCCAATTTAATCAAAAGTGACAAAGAGTAGAGATTTTTAATCATACAGAAGATTTCTATTTCAAACAAATGGCACTTTTGAAATTTTCTGGTCAATAAAGAATCAATCAATCAAATCATTCAAACAAATAAATAAAACATTTTTGTAAACTTTCCACTCTGCATTAAGCAGCACAACCATTTTCAACTGACAATACTGTGAATTAAGTTGTGGGGGATGAATCTGTTTTTGAACTAATCAAATGAGCCAGTGATTCAACGGTCCATTCACTTGTTTAGGTTCTAATTGATCAGCCATTTTGAACTAATCATTTGATTTGAATGAGTCAATAAATCACTTATTACAATAGGGACTTGCTACCACTTACTGGCAGTTTTATTGTCATCTTTATTAATCCAGTCCTAAACCAGCCAAGGTGCCGGGACAAAAACACATTGAACAATATATTGTTTAATTTGCAGTATTGACCAAAATTCCTCCATTTCAGGCCCCAGAAGGAGAGAAAATAATAATAATAATAATAATAATGAATAAATAAATAAATAAATAAAAGCTTATAAATAATAGGTTGTTTAGTAAGGCTAATTTTCTTTAAATAAAAACATTTTTAGACAAATTTTGTAATAATTGTATAAAATTATATATACTGTCCTATATAAAGGATGTATTTTAGCCAACCAAGCATCATGATGTCAAACCTGCAACACAACCAAATACTGCAATGTGTTTTTTTTTTTTTTTTTTTTTTTTTTGCAGGTTTAGTAATCTAGTCTGTTCAGCTTTCGGGAAGGTGTATAGGTGTAAAGAACAACTTCAAGACTCAGGGACACTACAAGCTGAGAGTTTGGACAGCCCAGTGTGTCTATCACAGGTCTGAGGTCAGCTGAGAGCCCTGGAACAAACAAACAGAGCATTCATCATTTTCCTAAGAAATGGTCTACACACTTGCAGTCTTCTTGGCCGTCAGCCAGTTCTGCATCCACATTTGCATTTTTCCCTCAAAAGAACTCAGTTTACTTGATCTCCAAAGCACATCAAGGTCAGGCTATGCAAACGACCATTAGTGCGTCTTCTAGTTTACTTTTATTTATTTATTTTTAAAGAAGAAGAAGAAGCAAAATATCCACCAATGCCATTTCAGGCAATCTAATGTAATGATTGTGTGAGTTTCTTCTCAGTCTTGCCTTGGAGCCCGAGTGTCTTTGATTGCTGTGAGGAACAGACATCATGATTTGTCATTCCATGTTGGAAAAATACATTGATCAAGATATCAGCTCATGGGATTCCTGTTGTGTTTTGTAGTTGAATGCTTTCATTAAAAGGATTGATCACTGTATACCACACACATACCTTCCCAAGACATGCCGTTTGTGTTGGATGGAGGGCCAGTGCAATTCATTTCCTTTGTGTTGTGGATCTTTATCTATTTGAACAGGCTTAACAAGGATAACTGTTGTTAATGCATAATCTAATATACATATTGTATATATGCTGCGAATGCTTGTGACAGAGTAATAACGGTGGCTTAAAGGGGTCATATGATGTTTCTAAAAAGAACATTATTTTGTGTATTTGGTGTAATGAAATGTGTTTATGCTGTTTTAGGTTAAAAAAACACATTATTTTAAACATACTGTAGATTATTGTTTCTCCTCTATGCCCCGCCTTCTGAAACGCATAGTTTTTTACAAAGCTCATCCGTCTGAAAAGCAAGGTGTGCTCTGATTGGCCAGCTATCCAGTGTGTTGTGATTGGCCGAATGCCTCTAGAGTGTGGCGGGGTTTTTTCTGATTTTGCAATTGTGTGATACATGTCCCGGTCAGAACACCGGTGCCACAAGACAAAAACAATAAAACCCATTACAAACGAGCCATTTGTTGCATCCAGTTGGGACATAATTACAGATATAATGACTTATACTGTGTTTTTACGCATTGCGTTGCACCTTGCCGCGTAAACATAAAACCATGTCTGCATTTGTGATCGGAGAAATGACAAACAACAAGCTCTACTCTACACCAGCGGTTCTCAATTCTAGTCCTCGCGCCCCCCAGCTCTGCATATTTTGCACGTCTCTCTTTGTTAACACACCTGATTCAGATAATCAGCTCATTAGAAGTGAGCCCCGTGCATGGAATAATCTGTGTTGTCCACTTTGCAGGGCACTTACGTTCGAACAGAACAAATGTCTGAAGCCATAAGAGAAACATACAAAATTTGCAGATGTAAGGGAAACAGGTCAATTTAGCTCAAAGGGAATCATTTAAGATTTTAAAGGGAATTTGAACAGAATCACTGTTTCACGGCTGATCACTGAAACGGGCAGCGATTCACTGAACGAGCCGTTTAACATCAAATCTGCGCTAATATTAATATCCAAAGTATAGTGAAAACACTATTAATTAGGACAGTAACAAGATCGGCAGTTTAAAACATTAACTTGTAAGCACAAAACACAAGATACTTCTCTTTTCAATATGAATAAGGCTTTATTAGATAAATCTAAGACATGTAAACTAATCTAACACATAAGCACACGCACTCACATTCACACAAGTTGCAGGAGGATAGAAAGTTAGGGAAGAATGAGTTTAAGAGAATGAAAATGTGGAATCCCAAGTTTACAGCAATATGTGAAATTGCATAGACCTGAACAACCATCAGTCAATTAACCCTCGCATTGAGTTCATCAATGAGGTTAAAATTATATTAGATAACACCAGTACAGATCAGAGTCTGGAGGTACGTTACTTGTGACGCCTGTGTAACAGGGGTTCCCTTTGTTGTCGCTGAAAAGGGGGTTTCCCGAGGTTGCTGATTGACTGGAAGTTCAGTAGTCGTTGAAGTGACGTCTTGGGAAGCCCGTGGTTGGGCGTTGGCTGACGATGCGAAGTTGTGGGCTGGTTGAAGTTGAACGGGCACTCGAGGTCAGACTCGGAGACACGGCGTTACAAAACTTAACTCAGAACAAGAAACTCTCAAACGGAAAAGAAAAGAAACTAAAGTAAAAGAACAGAAGTAAAGTTTGACGAGACTAGGTGGGTGTTTCTTCTCATCGTGGCTAAGTAGCAGCAGGCGTGCAGGCCGAAGCACACTGGAACGGCGCTCGAAGAACGCTAAAAGTGATGACTAAAAGCAAAAGCAAAAAGCAGGCTAAAAGCCGGCATGACTGATAGCAAAAGCTAGACGCAAGCTAAAAGCTAAAAGCAAGAATTTGATGGTGTCCTGAGTATTTAAACTGGCCTTTTGGCCACACCTCAAATGTTGTCTTGACCAATTAGATATTGTCTTTTCTCGGGGTGTTGCGATGTTTGTCCCACCCATTCATAAATCATATGTTATCTTATCAAGCACGTGGTCCGAATTTTCCCGCTCTTGCAGGGTATAATTTGGACATGATTCCTATAACAAGAATATGATACATTTGACAAATAACTGATGGTCAGAAACGTTTCAAGCAAGAAGATTCGAACACGCACATACTAAACATGAATATGATCCCTTAAGCTATTCAAGAGTTATTTAAAAAGACATACACAATAAGTGATTAGAAACATTATAGTCAAATGTGTGGGTTACATGTATGATATGGAGTTAAGCAATGGACTGATATCCATTTAGAAGTATTTTTTGAGTTCATTTTGGTGCATATATGCATTGGAAGGCATTATCTGTGCCATTCTGTGGAGTAAGGATATGTCCTGTGAAGACCCGAGAGGTTAACAGGTCTCCTTAGGAATTTCAGTCTGGTTTCCTTCGAGGTGGGGGAAGTCAATCCAAAGAGCTTGTGATCATGATTACTATCATGGGTTTACATGTGATGGTAACGCTGTGCATCTCTTTGACCATCAATCTGGATTACTTGCCCCAAATTTGACAATCTCTTCTCCGAATTGAAATTGTCAACAATTGTTCTAATGGTGTTAATGTTGAAAGCTGTTCTCTGAAGGAGTTTGTTGGTTATCTTGCTTCAGACTGTGGTGCTAGGAGTTGATTTACAACATCCTGCCTTTCTGTGGAATTTGGCTCATGTTTCAACCAGGCTCCCGATCGAATCTTTAATTTGTCTGGTTCAGGCCTGATACGCTACACAGAGCAGGGGGCGCAAGGACTGGAATTGAGAACCACTGCTCTACACTGCTCAAAACACGCATCTGAATCATCAGTGGCAAGTCCTTTACATATGAAACGTACTTACAGACTGTGAGTCAGAACAGCCGGCATTGTAGTCTACTCTCTCAGGATCAGGAAACAGTCCTCCATAAAATGTGCTGCACACATCTGAATATTTGGGTTGAACTGTGCTGGAACAGTGTTGTAAATACATCTTAACCACTGATTTCTAGTTGTGTTCTCTTTTGGAAGGCCAAACAAAGTATTTTCGCTTTCACAATGAAACCGCGCCTACACAACATGGCACCGGCGTTAAAAGCGAAAATCAAAGGTTACGCCTTCTTTCTTTTTTTTTGTTGTTATGATATTCTTACATCGTGGTGTTGTTGTTTTGTGGGGGTGTTTTTAAAAGGGGTATTTTGGGGGGGTGTGTGTGTGTTTTATTTTTTATAGAGTATCTCTTTGGGTTTGAGACTTTAGTCTTTGCAACTTTACAGATCTTCTTCGTTCACCAAGAGCTTGTAACACTCCAAAGAGAAAGGAAAACTTGAAATCGCATCATATGACCCCTTTAAAAAATTCATTAATTTCTTGCATGCATGTTCTGTATAATTCATACACTTAAGAATTTGCAATTTAACCTTCCAGTGATAAATGATAATTAATGTTTTCTAAGAAATACATTTTTATATTGTCAGAAATTATAGGAAATCCATTATTATTATTATTATTGTTGTTGTTGTTGTTGTTGTTGTTGTTGTTATTATTGACTCAAGTCATATGTTATTCTGCATTTTTTATTCTAGGTTTTTATTTTAGTTTATTATTCTCATTATTTTTTTTTATGAAAATCATGACCATGATTGTTTATAAATAGTAACAGAATGTCTCTCATAAACAAGTTGCATGATTTCAAGTAACATTAATTTTTATTCAAACAAGAGTAAAAATAAATAAATAATAAAATTAAAAAAAAAAAAACTTAATGATGTATGCAGTCACGAGCATTACAATTGAATGTGTTTAAAGGTTAAGGTTAGACTTTCATGCTTAATTTTTAACATTTCTGTATGATCCACATTATATGAATTCATAAAAAATAACCACTTCATAAAATAGTTACATTTTCCCATGATATTAGGTTAATATATGTGCGCTATCTAGCATCACCCATTGAAAAAAATCGAAATCTAAAACAATAAATAAATAAATAAATAAGATGTCCTGCCCTAAACTGATGTTAATGGCTAAACCAGAAGCTGGCACGTCAGGCTGCTTAATTAAACAAATCAAAGTTTGATAGCCACGCCGAACCTCGTTGTTTATACTCTTCAGGAAGTCAACCACATATTAATCCATTTTATGAGAGTGGATGTTACAGTCACTCAAAAGACCTTCACTTGTAACTACAACATGATAAACATCATCAGGTCTGTTTGCAAACCTCTGCAGCATCTATAACGCGACAATAATTGCTTCTCATCACTTTAGCATGAAGAGCATTAAAGCCCTCAATGACATATATTAGTATCATTGGCTAAGGTTAACAAGATTCGTCAAGAGTCATAACTCATTTGATTAAGGCTCCAAGCCTGTCCTCTAATAACAATCACACTCAAATAGATCTGATTAAAAAACTAATCAGACATATTTTGATTGCCTGCAACTGCACTTCTCAACTCTGTTGTCATGCTCTATCTATTACACTATTTGCATTCAGTCCCAACAAAATATTTAAAAAGGATCAATGTGTTTCTGAACAATTAAAGCCGAGTAACACTGCCCAACTCCACTGCCGTCCGGTTCAGATAATGAACAGGATTTTTCTCACTGGCCCCCGCACAGATTCGTAACCCCCTACTGAACAATTGACCATCAGATGGGGTCATCGCCAATATCAGTCACATCCGAGCCCTTCCCAGCATCCTCTGTCATTTTGCCATCCCGATTACAGTAACATATATTGTTCCCTGAGTTTCCCTGTGAAGCCTTTGTGAAGACACAATCAAGCCGAATTGACAGAATCCATCAAGACAGAACTAATATTGCAAGCCATCAGTTACGCTGTTACGCTAGAACGATTTTGCTGTTTCCAAGCAAGCCACATACAAGCTGGCAGTATCATATTTATTATTTTGATTGAGATTTTTTCAAAAGTGTGCTTGAGAGGACAGGGGTCTTTATCTGTTGTCTGCTGCTATCACTATTACTCTTTCCTTAAGGTTAGGGATTTAAGCTAGTGCATTATGTGCTACAGGCATGAATAATACTTCTAATCATGTTTCTTAATGAGCAGAGATGTGTCATTTCTTTTATAAGAGATCAAAATTATGATTTTTACCTGACATTACAATAAAGCCGGCGAAAAATCTCAGATTTGCCATATATGTCCACTTGAGCTGAGGGACAGATGCCAATACATTGTGTGATTGACAGAAGAGCAGAGCAATGATCAAAAGGTTGAGAAATCCTCAACTTAATGCAAACAAGAGTATATGGCATGTTACAAATTCAAGTGTATTAAATTAACATCATAGGTATACAAAAGCAATACACTATACACACTTGCTATAGTATTTCGTTCTATTTTGAGCAGGTTTGTTTAGCACCAGTGAACACACATGAAGGAGGGACCCAAGCCAGAATGTTATAGCAACTTGGGGTTCAGTTTGAACTTGGACCAAATAACAATCATCCAGGGTACTAAAACACTGGAACACCTTAGCAACCACAAAGCATCGCCCCAAGAAACCATACAAAACACTTACGCAACCACCTAACGATGTGCTAAAAATAACTAAACATTGAAACTTCCTAGTAACCTTAAAGCAATGTATTTTCAACTACCCTCAATGCTCTAGCAGCACTTGAGCACCAAACACATTGTGCAGAAAAATGACTATGCTAGTCACAGAAGCTCTTGAGTGTGTGCTGGAGTTCCGGAGATACGGTAAAATATACATTTCCCTGTGCTTTTTTTTTTTCTTTCTTAAATCACAAAACTATTGACCCTTCTTCTTTTTTTTCAGACTTCCCTTTGGAATTTGGTTTGAATTGGGATTAAAAATCTCCTTTTTGTTCTTACAAGGAGATGAATAAAGGTCACCTTTTCAAGGCTGTCAGTATTGTGCATTTAAAAGGGCATGGCATCTCAGCAGAGCGTCAAGCCCCACTATCTCATTCCCAATCTGTGCACTCCATTTCATTCACAGTGGGCTCATGTCCTGCTCATGTAATCTCGTCTGCACGGATAAGCCCACCCTGTGACATCTGGGCCTCCTCCAAAACACTGAACCATGACCCAAAGCTCGAAATGAAAGGACTTGCCGCAGCCCTTGCTTGAGTTTGACCTTTCAGTCTGCTGTCAGTCACTTACTGTAGCTGGTTTGAATATGTTTGATTTTGACCTTTCAGGTTTTTTGTTTTTTTGTTTTTATTTTATTTTAATTTATTTTTTATTTATTTATTTTTTGTGCATGCAAAAATGCAGTTGTTGTGTGTTGCTAAGAATATATTTGTATCTTTTTATTTGGTACTTTTTGAGCTCGCTGTAAAGCTCCTTGCTGACAAATCTCAATATGAAAACCGTTCCAGCACGGATTTGGTTCTGAGTCCCAGCGGACACCATGAAATGTGGTTTTATTTAGAGAGCATTCCTGAGCCGCACTGAGAATAGCCATGAGATTATACATGCATCCAAGATTTGTCATTCAAGTGTGCCTATTGTTGGCATCAAGGACATGAGCATTGTCATAGAAAGAATTGTCTGCCGGCCTCCAGACAATGAGGCAGGATCAGACATTACTACGGCTTTCTGCATAACTCGTCTTTCCACCATTTTTTTGACATGTGTGCCAAATTTAATTGATAAATTTGTTTGTTAGTTGTCATTCAAGAGCTTGATTTCATCCAAAGTGACTTAAGGTACACAAATCCCCCTGTGGCAACCAGAGGTCAAGTACCTCATTGGAGGGAGCGGTGAGGAGAAAGCAGGTGTGTGATCTCAGTAATTCTAATTTCATGCTTTGGGCTGAATCTGCAGCCCTTGTGTTAACAGCTAAGATCCTAAAATATAGTGCATTTGCCTCCATTTAGAACATCAAAACATTGCTTAATTAGCTGTATAGTGTTAAAAATGTATGTTTATTTGATGCTCTATATATATATATATATATATATATATATATATATATATATATATATATATATATATATATATATATATATATATACTGTATATAGCCTATAGTTTCTTTTTTCCAAAACTGTTTTGCTTATTCTTGTATTTCTTTATTAATGCAAAGTGGGCCACAGATGTGACCTTAAACAGCAAGGCTGTGTATTGGTTTATCTTTTAAAAAATAGGTCTTATTTAATTATGAATGTTATAACATGCAAGTCTATTTGATAATCTATGCTTCCGTTTTAGAAAGAACTAACACAGATATCAGATTTAAGTAAAAACAGTGCCATCCAGTGGTAAACATTTAACAATGTCTGGATGCAAAGTCACAAAATTCATTTTATAATATCCCAATTACCAATTCAAATTAGAGGTTTTTTTTCCCTTCTTCTTCTCCATCATCATTTAAAAATGTAATTCAGTTTAATAAGATTTATTAAAAATACATAAAATATTATATTGACAATATATTATACATTGTAATATTAATTTAATATTAATGATAATTAACTTTTTCTTTCTTTATTTCCCATACTTAAATGAGATTATATCTCTGTGTGAAGCACTGTCTGTTGTCAGACTCCTTGTGCAAACAAAAAATCTCATTGGATTATTACAATAAATGGCTAAATTAATATTTGGAAATGTAAACTGATATTTCATACTGACATACTACAGCAAAAGATAGAAATAACTGACTTTAAACCATTTTTATCTGGTGAAAATACTAGCGGCCTAAGACTTTTGCACAATACTGTACATCTGTATAAAACTGCACGATTAAAACTCAGTCTAAAAAGCATACAGTATCTCACGTGAGCAGTTCTTGAACTTTATCACAATTGTTAAATCAATTCAGGGCTCACAGTATTTACATTCAGCATAATACAACATCAAAGTGATTGTAATGATCCCAGAGCTGTGGCATGCGAGGAAAGCAAAAACTGATTCCAGCTGTAATATTCACAGAGTTGAAATTAATTTGTTTACATCAGTCACAGCTCTTTGCCCACCTTTAATGAGTTATGATAATTAGTTTGCAGCTTAATGGGTCACTACAATCTAAGCTGTGCTAATTACTGTTACCTGTTGTTCTTTCTGAGATCCGCCTTTATCTCAATAATTTAATAATGAGTGTCTGATAAAGTGTGGTATGTGCATTAAACAGATCATCTGTGATCTTTGGATCTTTTTTTAACAATGATAAAATATTGAAGCTGAAATGTGTATCTGCAGAACGCAGTCAAAGAAGTGTGATGCAATAAGACATTTAGTTCACTTCAAGCATACTTGTATTCACATTTCACAATATATAACGTTCATAAGCAGCTTCACAAAAAAAGCCAAAGACATCAAAGGCAAAAATGTTAATGCGAGATGAAGGGGACAAACACACATGCACAGATGTTCATTGACAAAATATAAGACACACACAGAGCATTTTTAACAGCTACTAATTCATTTGACAGTCAATGAATGTACTGTACTGTAGATTAATGTGTGTATTATTGTGAGAGAACCGTTTAGAAGAATTACATTACATCTAGTCTGCCTTTAATACACTCGCCATCCTGGAAATCTGTGACATTTCGTCTGGCCTGGAGAAGATATAAAGACATCTTGAAAGTGAATATGATATGATCATCTTTTGAACAGTAAGTCGTTTAATGTGGCTGAGCAGTGGCGCAGTACTGCTCTCATTTAACTCACATAGGGAATACAGTGTTATGTTGTCTAGGTAACGTTAACAATGCTGTTTAATGCCTATTAAGCATTTAATGGCAAATAAAAACATCATATAACATGATGCAGTTGGTTTCTTTGATCAAAACATTGTTTGTCTGCAGTGCAGATGCATGTTTGTTTTTGGCTCAAAGCATTTAAATTCCCTCATGCACAAAGAGAGAATAAAGAACACTTTTTACCCCCCAGTATTCGGGGGTGTTGTCTTGTCAAATGTTTATAGGCTGAAAAATAACCTACATGTAAGATACATATTTTTGCACTTTCTTAAAGGGGTCATATGATGCAATTTCAAACTTTCCTTTCTCTTTGGAGTGTTACAAGCTGCATAGATAAGATCCCTAAAGTTGCAAAGACTAAAAGATATTCTATTTAAAAGTTAAAACTCATCCACGCCCTCCTAAAAAGTCCCGTTTAAACACGCCTTACATACATGTCTACGTCACTGTGTGGGAAGATTTGCATAACACCACCCAAATGTTCACGCAAAGAAAGAAAGCGTAACTTTGATTCTCGCTATAGTATTGTTGCCGCTGCCATCATGTCGTGGAGACACTGTGTGTTTCGTTTTGGGAAAGCAGAACTACTTTGTTTGGCCTTCCAAAAGAGGACACAACTTAAAATCAGTGGTTAAGTTGTATTTACAACACTGTTCCAGAACAGTTCAACCCAAATATTCAGATGTGTGCAGGGCATTTTACAAAGGAATTTTTCCTGAATCTGGGAGATTAGCCTACAATGCCAATGTGTCTGTGCACAAAGGCTGTTTCTATAAAGTGGGGCAATTCCAACTTTGCAAGGACAGTCTGGTGCCTTTGACTCACAGTCTGTAAGTACGATTTCATATTTAAAGAATTGTCACCGATGATTAAATGAGAGCAGTAGAGTAGCTCTTGTTGTTTGTCGTTTTTCCAATCACAAATGCAGACATGGTTTTATGGTGCTATACGCAACGCAACGCGTAAAAACACAGTATAAGTCATTATAATCAGTAATTATGTCCCCACTGGATGCAACAACTGCCTCGTTTGTAATGGGTTTTATTGGTTTTGTCTCATCGCGCTGGGAGACAGCATCACAGTATGGTAAGGGGCGTAACATTTCCATCACACGCTTGAGGTATTCGGCCAATCACAGTGCACTGGATAGCTGACCAATCAAAGCACAACTCGCTTTTCAGACTGATGAGCTTTGTAAAAATCAACACGTTTCAGAAAGGCGGGGCATAAAGGAGCAACAATAATGTACATTATGTGGAAAATTATATGGTTTTTAACTTTAAACCACATAAACACATTGCATTGCACCAAATACACAACAAAATGTTCATTTTAGCAACGTCATATGATCCCTTTAAAACAGGGGGTGACTTAACATAACACTGACTCATCTCGCCCCAATCCCAATAATCTCAGCTAGGGGGACAACATAAAATTCAAAAAGATTAATTTATACAACATTGAAATATAATAATAATATAAAAATCTTCCTCACAAAAGATGAATGTTCTTTGGGATGTTTAGGCTTTATTTTTAGACTTTCCAACACTACGTGTATGCCTACAAAAAAAACTCTAATGGTATTCTATAATGGTAAACTATAATGGTAGTTTTTAATGGTATTCGTTGTTGTGATGAATAACCTGTTAACCGACTTAGCAGGTTTTGTTCTGGGTAAGAGATCCCAAACAAAAACTTAACTAATCATCTACATGTGAGCAAACTCAGCAATCTGTGAAGTGATTTAAACTGACTCTCGCCATGCTCCTTTCTTTGGATTTGTCAACTCAAAACCTACTCAGAAGCTCAGAGTTTGTTCAGCTTATGTATTGTAACGGGCCTCCTCTTACCGTATGTGGCTCCGCTATAGCAGATGCCTCATGAAATGGCCTATGCTTTGCTCACATACAGTACATTAACACTAACATCATATATACAGTCTTCACAACACTACATGTTGAGTCACCATCAGTCTTCTAATAAATGCAGATTTTTTTATTCATTTGAAGTTTTAAATAAATAGTATTGAATTCATCTTTCTGCATTAGCTTCCATTAAGGACCATCAGTATAAACATCAAAGTTGTATGATTAAACAAACAGGAGGACAGAACATTATAAATGTCTTAAAAGATTTGGTGTTTGGTAAGTGGAGTAAACAGCTTTGATGAATGTTTTGTACAGCGTCCTTTTCTCAATCATTTCCCTGCCTAAATGGAGCAATTTGTTTGTCTGTGTGCAATCTGCTGATGCTGGCCTCTGATAAAAATAGAAAGTACATCGAGAAACTCAAATCATCCTCCAGCCCTCCCCTCTTTCTCTTGCAATTTTTCTCTCAATGTTTAGAAATGACAAACAAAGTGTGACTTGGGCAAGCCATTATGAGACATTAGAGTTGTAATTAGCATAATGAATCTTGTTAGAGACACTTGGTGACTGGCATTTATCTGTTTTCAAATGGTCTCCACCTTTCCAGTATTTATCATGTGCACAGTGGAACACAGGGAGCAAGACGGCCTGTGTCTGTCTGGGCAATAGTTTGCCCAAAACTGAACATTTTATCAATCACTCACACATGCTCATTTACTCTGTATATAATCGCTCCAAACCAAAATGGCTTATTTTCTTTCTACAGTGCAGCTCAAAAGACAGAGTTACACTGTCTTAGGAGCACTGTGACTCGTTTCCTTATTGTACAGTTATGTGAAGTAGGACTTTGAACCAATGAAGTCTCAGTGGGTGAAGCATAGAAGTTCAGACATCTGGGATGCTCAAACACTATTCTTGTGTGACACACTGTTCGTAATGAGAAAATGTTAAGCTCTGAGAGGAAGAGTGTCAGTGAGAAACCTTTCATTTTAATGTTAGTTTGCCACTATCACTGCATCAGTAAGGAATGGATGTGCTGTAAAGCTTTTTGTGACGTGAACCACACTGACTGTTCCTCACAACAGAAACAAGGGTTCACAAACGTTCTTGTGCCAGTGTGCCACGTTGTTGACATGTGCTAAAGAATAGCTCTCTCCAGATTTTATGACAATGGTGGAAACAGTGGGAAGGCCTCGTTCTACCGAGCATTTCGTTTGACAAAAATATTGGACACACCCAAAAGTGCAAGATGAGTCAATATTTTTGGTATGTAAATTGAAGTCTTCTAAAAATGTATCTTGTACATTACAGTGACTCAAATGGTTTGTTTGACCAATGACAAGAGGTGAGTGTTTAGGAAACCTGTTTGAAAACAGTGATGTTTGCCTATCATCTGTTTGGTGAGACTACTGACGGAAACTGCACAACTCAGCTTTAAGGAACTGCTGTAGAGTAAAGTGGATTTGATGGTTGGTGTAAACCATTATGACTGCTACTCCATTGCAAAACAACTGACCAGATAAAGGTTTATCTATAAAAGAGATTTGCATTTCTGACCCTAATAAGGGTCATTTTTTTTTAAATTGAGAATTATACATTATACGAAAGCTGAATAAATAAGCTTTCCATTAATGTATGTTTTTTTTTTTTTTAGGATAGGACAATATTTGGCCAAAATACAACTAATCCACACGAAAATCTGGAATACGAGGGTGCAAAAAAAAAAAATCGAAATACTGAGAAAATCGCCTTTAAAGTTGTCAGAATGAAGTACTTAGCAAGGCATATTAATAATAAAAAATTAAGTTTTGATATATTTATGGTAGGAAATTTACAAAATATCTTCATGGAACTGTCACGAGGGTGCGGGGATGAACTCAAGCGCAGACAGAATGCACTACACACAAGGTTTATTGATGACAAAATGGGGAAAACAACACCCACAAGGAGGAAAACAATGACTAGGGATTAGACGAATACTTAATAAGACTTTGACTAGACTAGAAACAAACAGTATAACAAGAAGACTCTTCACTCTGGTAATCACACGACACTCAACAGAAATACAATCCACAGGTCTCTCAATGTGTAACAATGAACCGCGCCAGACAGCGAACACCAGGGGATTCAAATAGGGAGACTAATGATAACATAACAGGTGACACAGGTAAGGCAATAATGACAAAAGGAGGATAACTGGGGGGCGGGGCAAGAGAACGAGACAACACAAGCACACAAAACACGAGCCTGTCATGACAGGAACATGATATTTACCTAATATCCTAATGATTTTTGGCATAAAAGAAAAATCAATAATTTTGACCCATACAATGTTTTTTTGGCTATTGCTAAATATATATCCCAGTGACACCTGGTTTTGTGTCAGTGTATTAGTATATTAGTAATATTAGTTGTAAGTTTCTTCTGATCTGGCTGTGCATTTGTGTACAGTCTGCAGGGGTAGGTAACTCATAAACCTGGTGAAAATCCATCCATACCCACAGCACAGTAGAAATTACAGAGCGCCACCATTTCTGCAAGGAATCCCTATGGACAGCATCGAGGCCCTATAACTGGTCATTGTGACCAATCTGATAAAGGATGCGTCTTTAATTTTTGCTTCCAAAGACACACCAGACCCTCCAACCACATAGTGCCACTGTGTATTCAGAAAAACATTAAGCCGAGCAACTAACATTATTTGCACTCCACAGTTAGAATATACAAACAACTGCACTGCTATGGACTTTATTAGTAATGATGCTTTAAAAGTTGAAGCATCAGAAAACAGAAGACAGGAGATGCAATCTGTTACAAACATGGCAGATTGAATGAGCAGAGGTTTGTGGGCTGCTGCAGATTTCTGGCCAATAGATGCTGAGTATGAGGTGAAAGGAAGGGGGGGGGGGGGGGGTAGACAGCTTGGCAGATACGTGCCAAGATAACTGTGAGGAAGACCATTAGAGTGAACTACCTTGATGCTGAATATCAACGTGCCTCCAATGTGTTGTTTCTGCACCTGCAGCTCTGCAGATCGTTTTGAAGAATCCCAACATTAGACACAAGTTCATTTTTAACAAGATTCCTTATCATTTTAACAGACTGCACAACAGCCTACAGCATTGAAGTTGTGAGCATGTAATTTAGGTTTGCAAAGAGGCTATTATCAAAGGATGGGGGTAGTGCAGATATACTAGACCAAGTCAAAACTTGTGTGTGAGCACTGTAAAGCATGTCTAAATTCACATGCAAAGTTGGTTTATAGAATTTTTAAAGGCACAGCAGCAAAAAAAAAAAGAAAAGAAAATTTGCCACAAAAACCATTACATTATAAGTAGAAGTGGTAACTTCAGTCTAAAGTCATAAGAATGTATATGACACCTTAG
This sequence comes from Cyprinus carpio, assembly GCF_018340385.1. NCBI lineage: Eukaryota > Metazoa > Chordata > Actinopteri > Cypriniformes > Cyprinidae > Cyprinus > Cyprinus carpio. The sequence continues at coordinate 4,939,255 of NC_056610.1, read as the reverse complement.
ACCTTATATTGTCTAAGATGGGGTGTTCAATCAGTATTCATAATTTGTTTTTGTTTATTTTTTTTTTTTTTTTTTTTTTATTAAATTAATATTAACTTACCTGTTACTTATTTATACATATCCAATGAAAATTATGTCCACACATTGTTGGTTGATTTTTCTAAATAAACAAAAAAGTATTTATTTTATTTATTGATTGATTTTTTTTTCTATTTTAAACTAAATAGGTGTGTGTGTGTGTGTGTGTGTGTGTGTGTGTGTGTGTGTGTTTGTGTTTTGCGGATAGTGTGAGTGGGATTTTGAGATGTACAAGATAAGCAAAATATGATAAATCAAGAGACATGTATAATTTAAGAAAAAATTTACAAATACAGTATTTATTAACATAACACATAAGGTAGATTAAATGCCAGAGCAAAAAAAAAAAAAAAAAAAATATTCAAAGCAGGAAAATAAGGAGTAGAAAAAATAAAGTCCTTGTGACAATCAAGTGAGAAATAAATCTGTAGAAGTTGTAAGTTCCAATACAAATTCTACAATTATATTATATAATATTATATAAGAATCCTGTGATTATGGTGACCAGATTTCTCATGGTTCAATACGGGATGGTGGTGGTGGGGGGATATGAGAAATTTATGAGAAATTTATATACACACACACTCACACACACACACACTACACGTACATGATTATTTATTGCAGTATATAAAAAATAGACCATTGACACTCTATCTACAATCTCAATTACACTTCATTTACAGCGATATCATTGACTTGATTGCAAATTATTGCACAGATACTATTTAAACTGAACTGAGCTGCATGATGACATCACTGAATTCAATGATGAACTGCCTTTAACTGTCATTTTGTATTATTGACACACTGTTTTTCCTAATTAATGTTGTTCAGTTGCTTTGACACAATCTTTTTTGTTTAAAGCGCTATATAAATAAAGATGACTTGACTTGACTTGACTATTATATAAGTAGTTAAGTGCTCAAGTGCAAAGACTGCAAGTGTGGGTATTTGGACAAAGCATGCGACCTGGGAGAGTCTTGCACACTCACTTCCTGTCGCATGAATGCACTCTCAAGTGGCCAAGAATGCAAGTGTGGCTATTTGGTCAGGCCCACAGTGTTGTATTTCTCACGTGTAATTTACTACCTGCCACTATGAGGAGTTTATCTCTTTTGGCTTTAGTATTTCATAGAAGTTAATATTAGAAGTAGTTTGATGTGTTTGATTCAAACAGCATGGTGTTTGCTAACTACTTTTAGAGTCCAGGTGGAGAATTTTGAAGATTTCTGCTTAATCAGTGTAAGAATCTGTTTCCCTTTCATGTATTTTGTGTGTCTGCGTAAAGGGATAGTTCACCCAAAAATGAAAAATTGATGTTCATCTGCTTACCCCCAGGGCATCCAAGATGTAAGTGACTTTGTTTCTTCAGTAGAACACAAAGATTTTTAAATCAAACCGTTGCACTCTGTCAGTCCTATAATGGAAGTGAATGGGAATCACGGCTTTGAGAGTCAAAAAAACATACACAAACAAAACCAACTTAAACCCTGCAGCTTGTGACGAAACATTAATGTGTAAAAACACAAAATGATCCATCTGTGCAAGAAACTGAACAGTATTTATATAGTTTTTTACCTCTGCTTTTCACCGCAATGTCCGAATTGTCCTGAGCGTGTTCTTCTCAACAGCCGGCGCCTGACGCGTCTTCTTCTTCTTCTTGCTTTATGGCGGATCACATACTTATAAGTGCATTACCACCACCTATCTCTCAAGTGGACCACTGACACTCCTAATTAAGTCAAGTCAAATCAAGTCACCTTTATTTATATAGCGCTTTAAACAAAACAGATTGTGTCAAAGAGCACAATCTCAATGGAGAAATGGAGAAAAAAACCTTGGGAGAAACCAGGCTCAGTTGGGGGGCCAGTTCTCCTCTGACCAGACGAAACCAGCAGTTCAATTCCAGGCTGCAGTAAAGTCAGGTTGTGCAGAAGAATCATCTGTTTCCTGTGGTCTTGTCCCGGTGGTCATCTGAGACAAGGTCTTTACAGGGGATCTGTCTCTGGGGCTCTAGTTGTCCTGGTCTCCGCTGTCTTTCAGGGCTTTAGAGGTCCTTTCTAGGTGCTAATCCACCATCTGGGCTGGATACATACTGGATCCGGGTGACTGCAGTGCCCATCTGACTTGGATACAGACAGGATCTGGTGGCTACGGTGACCTCGGAATAAGAGAGAAACAGACTAATATGAGCGTAGATGCCATTCTTCTAACGATGTAGCAAGTACATCGGGTGTTATGGGAAGTGTTCCCGGTTCCGGTTTACCTAATTAATGCAGCTTAAAAATCCTTTAACGGATTTGGATATTAGAAGTGTATTAGTATGTTATGTGTAAACCAGGTTAAAGAGATGGGTCTTTAATCTAGATTTAAACTGCAAGAGTGTGTCTGCCTCCTGAACAATGTTAGGTAGGTTATTCCAGAGTTTGGGCGCTAAATAGGAGAAGGATCTGCCGCCCGCAGTTGACTTTGATATTCTAGGTATTATCAAATTGCCAGGGTTGTGTGTGTGTAGTGGACGTTGTTGACTATAATGTAACAAGAGCTCGTTCAAATACTGAGGTGCTAAACCATTCAGGGCTTTATAAGTAATAAGCAAGATTTTTTAAAAATCTATACGATGTTTGATAGGGAGCCAGTGCAGTGTTGACAGAACAGGGCTAATATGATCATACTTCCTGGTTCTAGTAAGAACTCTAGCTGCTGCATTTTGGACTAACTGGAGTTTGTTTACTAAGCGTGCAGAACAACCACCCAATAGAGCATTACAATAATCTAACCTTGAGGTCATAAACGCATGGATTAACATTTTCTGCATTTGACATTGAGAGCATCGGCCGTAATTTATATATATTTTTGAGATGGGAAAAAATGCAGTTTTTTACAAATGCTAGAAACGTGGCTTTCTAAGGAAAGGTTGCTATCAAATAGAACACCTAGGTTCCTAACAGATGACGAAGAATTGACAGAGCAGCCATCAAGGCTTAGACAGCATTCTAGGTCATTACATGCAGAGCTTTTAGGCCCTATAATTAACACAAATTACTCGTCATCCAGTTTTTTATATCGACTATGCATTCCGTTAGTTTTTCAAATTGGTATGTTTTGCCAGGCCGCGATGAAATATAGAGCTGAGTATCATCAGCATAACAGTGAAAGCTAACACCGTGTTTCCTGATGATATCTCCCAAGGGTAACATGTAATTAATAGACTACTTATATGCTGTATGTATTTCCTGGATTTGGCCCAAGTGTTCAAGTGAGGATGAAGACCACAAGTGTGTGTCAAACTTTTCATTACCTGATGGGACACACTTATAGTGTTGTAAGAACTGGACTTTGGGCTTCGGGGGGTTCAAGAGTACATCAGTCCAATGAGGTACACAAATTAAATACGATGTCTGCTGTTGTTATTATTATGGTGGTAATTATTATTAGTAATGTTGTTAATAGAAGAAGATTATTGGTGTTGTCTTAAAAACAAACCCACAAAAAATAAACAAATCATTATCAGTTCAATGGATTTTTTTCTTTTATCATAGTGACTCTATGTTGACTTGGGTACTAATCAGTCCTGGGGCTCTGTTGTTGTTTATGGTTTAAAAATCTAGATCTATGAGAGGTTAAGGTGGGTTTAGCCTGCTGCCCACCTTTAAATATTTGATTTGAAGTCAGCTGGTCAACCTTTAAAGCTCAACCCAGCCTTATTGAAAATCCACCTTTACGCACAGATTCCAGAGAACACGCCTCATTCAGCAATGCCAAGAAAAGCTGTGAACACTGTAAAAATAATGAAAATGGGTGTCTTGTTTAAAAGTACAGCATAACATAGGGTGTGTACTGTACCATTAATAGCATAAGTATCTTCTTTCTTTACAGTATCAACACACTGACATGGTATCTATCTATTGGATGACTCGACAGGAAAACAGAAAAACATTGTGAATAGACCTGTTAGTTACTGCAAATATGAACTCAACTGAAGAATGAGTTAAATTGCATGAAGATATATAAGGCTTCATTCAGTATATTTCGTATTTACTGGAAAGTGATGTGTGCTTGACAGCTGCATTCATTCAGTAGCGACTGAGTCTATTCCAGAGACTGCAGGCCATACTGCATCTGTAATCATCACATACTGTAGATTACCTGCAGACTGAACTCATGCTGGCTTTGATTCATGCATGAGGATTGCTCTAGTACACATACGTGTGTCATGCACCACCTATTTTCTATTGTGGACAAACATCAATATTCATATGCATTCCGTAATCACTGTTGTATTTAGTCACTAAAGCTTTTCAAGACATACTTAAATAATTTTACTGTGACTAAGTAATCCTGTTTAGAGCCAGTGGAGTATATAAGCCAGGTTATGTTATTTATACACTGATTCACTCCTTGATTCTCTTTACAGGAAAATACAAATAATTTATGTCTTCTGAGAAAGAAATATTTAAAATAAAAACATGATAATAATAATAATAATTATTATTATTATTATTATTATTATTATTATTATTATTATTATTATTATTATTATTATTATTATTTTATTTCATTTCAACACACTACATTTCCCATCATCCTCTCTGGCTACCACCTGTGTGCACTCAACAATCACCACACTTGCCTACCATCAGCCTCATCAATCCCTCTTAATAAGCCAGCACCAAACACACATGTTTGCAAGCTAATCTGTAGCTCTTCTCATTGACCATTTAGATCCTGTTCCTCCTGGACTGTTACTTCCCTGTTGGATTTCCTTGTATGGACTTTTGAGTTTTGTGTGGACAAACCTGCAAGAGACAAGATAAGGACTTAATATCATCAGTTATGTGAGCTTCCAGAGACTGTCTGTGTTTATTAGGGGTGGAACGGTACACAGATGTCATGGTTCGGTAGGTACCTCGGTTCGGGGGTCACGGTTCGATATGATTTCCGTACAAAAAAAAAAAATGAATCTACTATGCTCGCTTTTTTTCATTTATTTTGAAAAGATATTAGTACAAATAAAAAATAAAAAAAAATCCACCTAGATGTGAAAATACTAAATATTATTACATTGTTATATATAAAATCTGCAGCACATTTATATATACAAGGAATACATTCTTGAAATATATTTGATTTAGTTTACAGATAAACAAGGGGAAAACACTGTGACACATAATGTAGCCTATATATGCTGAGTTTCATTATACTTTTGTGACACGCTTAATTTGTTCACAGAAAGGAAACTCAAATGGTAGAAAGCGACTTTCTATTTGTTTTCTTTATTTTACAAAAGCACAATGTTTTGTTTTCATTGTGAGTGTACACAAATAAAAGCAGACAGTGATGCATTATTAATAAGACAATAAGTGTTTAAAGTTGATTCTGCTGGATCGCACACACACACACACACACAAAACACATCAGTGCAGTTGCAGTTGGTACTCTATCAAAATAAAATAGAGTGAACCAAACATCAGCACGCCTGCCTCTGTGTCACCGCTGGAATGCGACTGAAGTACAAAGCCTATAATTTATATAATAAATAACAGTTTAGCATTCAGATACGTTACATCGCAAAAATGGAAATACTATGGAATATTTGGTTTTGTGTCAAATGAGAGAGGTAGGATACACGACCACAAAGCTCCATTTCACAAACAGTTGAGTGCACAAGCCTTTAAAGGGCTCATATGATGCAATTTCAAGTTTTGCTTTCTCTTTGGAGTGTTACAAGCTCTTGGTGCATAAAGAAGATCTGTAAAAGTTGCAAAGACTAAAGTCTCAAACCCAAAGAGATATTCTTCATAGAAGTTAAGACTCGTCCACGCCCTCCTAAAACGTCTTGTTTAAACACGCCCCAGATGTCTACGTCACCATGTGGGAAGATTTGCATAACGCCGCCCAAATGTTCAAGCAAAGAAAGAAAGGCGTAACCTTTGATTCTCACTGTTGCCGCTGGCACCATGTCATGGAGACACTGTTTCATTGTGAAAGTGAAAATAATTTGTTTGGCCTTCCAAAAGAGGACACAACTAGAAATCAGTGGTTGTATTTACTAGGGGTGACCCCAAATAGTCCACGATTTGATGCCTCGATTCAAGGAGACTGATTCGACTACCAATCTCACAGTTGAATATTTGTGGGGTGTTATGATTATGCCAATTTGACTATATGGGGGAGCTCAAATGTCTGATTTCACACAGAACTACCAGTTTTCAGCCAATACAGTCTATTACGATAAAGCTGTAAATAAGAATCTGAAAAAAAAAAGAAGCTTTAAATAAATATTTTAAAGTGCGTGAATAAATCCAACCACCCCTATAGATTTATGCATGTTTCACTTTCCATAATTGTGACCGACAGAGAAGCGTCTTGGCAGCATGGATTTAAAACTTTAACAAGACTCAAACTGACACCGTCAGAGACTGGATTTTTTCGATCAGGTAGGGTACAAGATTTCAAAACATTTCATGTGGTTTATATATATCGTGGATCTATTATTTACCTGATATAAGATGCATTTGGTTGACTCAAGCACTTCATTGTAGTACTACAGTGATTATCTCTTCAGCACACAGCTCGAGCAGGACAAACAACAATGCAGAATATTAATAACTATGACTGGGACTGTCATACACTTACCATTATAGTGAGAACACCCTTATAATAAAACGCTGTGAATTTTTAGAGTTTAGCTGCTGTGTTTCTGCACGTTGTTGCGTGAAGAACGTGTCCACAAAATGAGTTCATTCAAAGCTGCGATCAGAGATATGTTCATGTGCATTCGGGCCCTTTTTGCAGATAGCCTATAGGTCCTAATATTAACGTTATGTTGTATAAATAAGGAAGCATATTCTATATGAAATAAATTTAATCCCATTGATTAAAAACTTGCTATCAAATGTGACACTCTACTGGTCATCTTCAGCGCTCTGAGCTCAAAACAGAAATGCAGAACATTAAAGGGTTAGTTCACCCAAAAATGGAAATTATGTCATTAATAGCCGCGTTTCCACTGTCGGGCTTAAAGCGGGCGTGCTAGTGCGTGCCAGGGCCAGTCGCGTTTCCACTGTCACTTCCGGTGCTTGATCGTGCCTCGTCGGGGCTTCCTGGGGGCCAACGGCCAGGTTTTTTTGGCCCGACGAAAACCTTGGGCCAAAGCGGGCCAGCTGGGGCTAGAGGAGTGGTTATGAACAGAGGCGGAGTTTCTTCTCCTCTGGAGAGTGTCAGCGCCGTTCATTTCAGAAAGATAACAGCTATAACATCAACATTAAAAACTTTTAAAAATAAGCTGAGCTCAAAACTCACTTTCAGTCAGCAGCGAGTGTTTGAAATAAGGCGATCCGATGTGGATTATAATCACCATAAAAGGCAGAAATATTTATAAGTGATGTAAAAGACTATGCACGCTAAACAATAAACATGGTAAATGCAACCACTTGGAGAAATCAGGCGTCAGCTTCTTATTCTCTATCACAATTGTGTATTTATTTAGTAACATATTTTATCTGTCATAAGTCTCGTCTCGAGAGTTTAGCTCCGCGTAGCATGTCATCAAAATATAATAATGTTTTTTGTTCAGGTGCCTTTATAAAAATAGTTATCATTCATTCTAAATGTGACGTATATAGGCTACTGTGGCTACAAATAAACAGAAGCAGTCTCGACTGAATAAGCACGCTTTTTTCATAAGCTTTAAAAATAAATAAATAAAATAGAAATAAATTTATTTCTGTGTGATTAATTTTGAGTCCTGATAAATTGATTCATTATGATCAATGTATCACTTATAGTAAAACATCGATGCTTTTGAATTTGAATATTTAACAAAGCATGCAAACAAAAGGCCGCTGTTATCGTGTTCGTTTTGTGATCGCGCATGTTCCAGTGATTTATTTCTTAGTTTTCTGATAACTTCTCTTTGTTGGTGAAATGATGGGGTTGCGTGACGTTGTTCCTCAGAGGCGTGTAAAGGGCGGGTTTTAGTGACGCGCAGCGGAGCTTCAGGCCTGACTGTGGAAACGCTGCACTATTCTGGCCTCGTGCTACTGGCCCGAGGCTATTAGCCCCGCCCGGCCCATTTTAAGCCCTGGCTCGCACTGGCCCGACAGTGGAAATGCGGCTATTGACTCACCCTCATGTCGTTCCAAACCCGTAAGACCTCCGTTCATCTTCGGAACACAGTTTAAGATATTTTAGATTAAGTCCGAGAGCTTTCTGACCCTCAATTGAAAATGTATGTACGGTATACTGTCCATGTCCAGAAAGGTAATAAAAACATCATCAAAGTAGTCCATGTGACATCAGAGGGTCAATTAGAATTTGTTGAAGTATCGAAAATACATTTTGGTCCAAAAATAACAAAAATTACGACTTTATTCAGCATGGTCTTCTCTTCCGGGTCTGTTGTGAGTGCGTTCACAACACTGCAGTGACACTGATGATGTACAACGCTGCTCACGTGTTTTCTGACAAAGAGGAACGGAGGTCTTACGGGTTTGGAACGACATGAGGGTGAGTCATTAAAGACATAATTTCCATTTTTGGGTAAACTAACCCTTTAACTACTGTCATATAGGCTAACGTCATAATGAAAGCACTATTGTAAAAAAAACAAAAAAAACAATGTGATTTGTTAGGGTTCCGCTGATTTTTAGTGTTAACTATCTTTTAATCAAAACATTAAAACATAATTTAACCCATTTGTACCTGTGAGGCATTCATTACACATTTTCCCTGTGTGTTAAAGTCAGTAATTTTGGCTGTCGAATGTCTGACTTGACTCAATGTATTTTGCCCCGCCCCCAAACATATGATTCGACTATCAGTCGAATATCGTCAAGATTCGAAAATTCCGATTCAACTATAAAATCCTTAGTCGGGGACACCCCTAGTATTTACAACACTGTTCCAGAACAGTTCAACCAAAATATTTAGATGTGTGCTACGCATTTTATGGAAGACTGTTTTCTGATCCTGGTAGAGTAGACTACAATGCCAGCTGTTCTGACTCACAGTCTGTAAGTACGTTTACTTATGTTAAGGATTTGCCACTGATGATTCAAACGTGAGTTTTGAGCAGTGTAGAGCAACAGTTCTCAATTCCAGTCCTCGCACCCCCTGCTCTTCACATTTTGTGTGTTTCTATTATGCCTTTAGATGTTTGTTCTATTCGAACGTAAGCTCCCTGCAAAGTGGACATCACAGGATATTCCGCCATGATTCCAGTTTGAAGCAAACGTATATGTTCCATTCAGTGTGCACTGAAGTGTGCGAGATGTGAATTTAAATTGTATTTCCAGGTTTATGATGTCACACTTGTCCGTGTATGAAGACGTTGCATAGTGCAAATCCGTGAATGAATGTTCCGAAGTGAGGTAAACTTCAACAGGTTTCCCCTTCTCAGGGAGTAGAGAGCAATTAACACTGAATTAGGTGTGTTAACAAAGAGACATGCAAAATATGCAGAGCTGGGGGGTACGATGACTGGAATTGATAACCGCTGGTGTAAAGTAGCACTTGTTGTTTGTCATTTTTCCGATCACAAATGCAGACATGGTTTTATGTTTATGTGGCGAGATGTAATGCAACGTAATTATGTCCCCACTGGATGCAACAAATGGCTCATTTGTAATGGGTTTTATTGGTTTGTCTTGTCGTCGGTGTTCTGACCAGGACACGCATCACAGTATGACAAGGGGTGTAACATTTCCGTCACACACTTGAGGCATTCAGCCAATCACAAAGCACTGGATAGTTGACCAAACAGAACACATCTCGCTTTTCAGACCGATGAGCTTTGTAAAAAAACGACATGTTTCAGAAAGGTGGGGCATAGAAGAGAAACAATAATGTACAGTATGTGGAAAATGTGGTTTTTGAACCTTAAACAGCATAAACACATTTCATTACACCAAATACACAAAATAATGTTCTTTTTAGAAACATCATATGACCCCTTTAAAGTATACTCCTTTGTCAGTCTGTGAGAGATGCATTCAGAATCAGCATATGGTCACTGTCTAGTGGGCTTTGTTTTCAAGTGCACAACTCATGGCAATCTCTGTTCTTCTGCTGGCGGCCAGTTATCAAACAGCATTGCAATGTTGCGGCTCCCGCTTCTGGATTGGGGGTGAATTGCCTTTATTCGCTGTAAGGCCTCATGCACCGAACCGAGATGTCCGTACCGTGACGGATCAGTACGAATACATGTATTCTTCCACCCCTAGTGTTTATTCTTACCCATTTGCATTGGCAAGTTGATTGTGGAAATAAAGAAGCTTGTTTCACAAACACAAATCTCCTTCCTGTTGTGACACCCTATTTGTCTCTTCACTTTTGATAAAATATGTCTCGGCAAACATAAGACTAAATCTTATGAAAAAATCTTACTGACCCTGGTAAATGGTAGCATATTATATGCTTTTACTTTGTATTGGTACATGTATTTATTAGCCTATTAATATTTTTTAATACCCATATCTAATATACAGTATTATCATTTTATATTTTAAATAGTGTCCTACATTGCTATGTTGATGCAGCATTTCTTTACTGCACTGGATTACTGCAACTCACTTTTTCTGGGTTTGTCTAAATTGCAATTGGTGCAAAATGCGACAGCCAGATTATTGACTGGCACTAGAAAACGTGAGCACATTACCCCAGTACTCACCTCCCTACACTGGCTCCCGGTCAAGTTCCATGTTGATTTTAAGATTTTGCTCTTTGTTTTTCAAGCTCTTCATGGTTGTGCTCCCCAGTATATTTGTAATCTTCTCATTCCGCATTCCACCTCTAGATCTCTTTGGTCATCTAGTCAATTTCTCCTCTCAGTTCCTCATTCACATTTTAAAACTAAAGGCGACTGGGCTTTTGCTGTGGCAGCTCCTAGGCTCTGGAACAATCTTCCCCTCTACATAAGATCTTCCTCTTCTATTGCTTTGTTTAAATCTTCTTTGAAAACCTATTTTTATGTATGTTTTAATTCTGTTTGAGGGTGTAAAAAAAACATACCCTGTCTTGACTGGGTATGTTTTTACTTTGTTTTATATTTGTTGTACAGCACTTTGGTTACAACTCCTGTTGTTTTTAAATGTGCTTTATAAATAAACTAAACTAAACTAAACTAAGCTTTAAGATTTGGTGTACCCAATTTCTGCAGTATAGTCCACCTAAAATGTCACTCTTTGTTTGATAGTTTACAACCTTATGTGTATTTGCAGAGATCCAGTGGTATCCTGTACATATGTATATTGACAAGTGAACTATTGATCTGTTGACTGGAATTAAATGGCAACTTGAGAATCAGAGCCACAACGATCGTTTTCCAATCACAGCCTTCTAGAAGCATTAAGCGTTAGACATTCAGCTCACACACAAAATAACCATAACAATGTGTGTCATCCATTTCAAATTACAGATGATGGTTTAATCAGAGGCAAAATTGGGCCCAGTGCTAGCGCTCGGTTTCTATAGTGTGATCTTCACGGCACAGTAATTCTCCATTTTTACTCAGTAAGCTTGACAGAGGCACAATCAAACACTACGGTTTATTCTGCCCTTGAAATGCCTGTGTTAATGCTGAAAGAATTGCTGTAATCAAGGGCCAGAGATAGACTGGATTATTTTGGAAATCTGACCTAATATGTTATGTGTAAACACAATAGCTAATCTTTATTTAGCTAAATCAGTATTTACATGCTCTTACTAGCAGCTCAAGGTCAGGCGGTAGCTGAGAAACCTACAGTATATGGGAACTCTGACCATGGAAAAGAACTGCATTAAAATACACTTAATAAAGAGCACATACTGTACACAACAGAGCTCAAATAACAAAATAAATAAATACATAAATAAATACTAATAATTCCAATAGGAAATCCACAAGAAAATTTTTTTAATGTTTGAAGAGTCAGAATTTTCCACATATTTGATTTGATTTTTGTTTGTTTGTTTTAACAAGTGCATTATGTAATGTCAGACTTCTGACAAAACAGACAAACACTTGCATATTAGGAATAAAATAGCTTGTTTACAATAAGATGACTTTGACTTTATTAAAAATATTAAGAGGATGGAGATGTTGCTCAGTCTGGTAATTATCCTGCAGTAATATCAGAACTCATACAAACCACATCTCCACAGGGACAAAAGATAACAGGCAAGAGCCAAAAGCTTCTAATTAAACTGTTTTGCTGCAATTCTCACACAATTTAATGTAGCTACTAAAATGTGCGTCATTATTATCCATTAAAAGTAGGACTTGCACGATATTGGAAAACTAACATTGCGATATATTGTTTTTCTGCTATATATAAAAATCATCAGATGACCTTAATAGCTCTATTTGGAAGAAAAAAAGAGAAAAAAAATCAATGATTGGGGTGATTTTGTAGGTGAGTAAATTAGTATAGAAAATAAACAAATTACAAACAGAGATAAATATAATAGAACAAAGTTTAAAAAATTTTTTAAAAGAATATCTGTTTTGTTGTTTAATTAACATTCATGACACAAAGCAGGAACATTAAACTGATGTGAACCAATAGGCTATATTGTTACAAATCCATTTTCTTTCTCAATTCACATCACAGAAATTAGTTAATTCTCAGCACATAGAGACTCTTTCACCTATCACACTATAGAGACTGTGTCTGTTCCCCGAACTAGACAATACAAAAAAACGTCCAAACCAATTTTAAAGATAACAATTTTATTGATGCTCAAAAAAGAAAAAAATAATAATAATAATAATTTTATAATACAGAGAAACAATTTATAAAGCTTAGCTTATTGAATCTCAGGTCCCTTTCTATGAAAACGCTTTTTGTAAATGATATGATCACTGATCATAACCTAGATGTGCTCTGTTTGACGGAAACCTGGCTAAAAACTGATGATTACATTATTTTAAATTAGTCTATCCCACTAGATTACTGTTATAAACATGAGCCGCATCCAAAAGGTAAAGGGGGAGGTGATGCTACAATTTATAACAATATTTTCTATATTTCTCAGAAAGCGGGCTTCAAGTATAACTTGTTTTAAGTAATATTGCTTCATATAATATTATCCAAAGAAACAAGTGTCAATGATAAATCCCCTGTGATGTTTGTACTGGCTACAGGCCACCAGGGCACCATACAGACTTTATTAAAATGCATTGGGATCAGCATTTCTAGACATTCTGAGCTCTATTGGGGTTAGACAACACATGTCAGGACCTACTCATTGTCGAAATCATACTCTAGATTTAATAGTGTCACATGGAATTGATGTTAATGGTGTTGAAATTCTGCAGCAAAGGGATGACATCTAAGATCATTATCTAGTCTTGTGTAAACTCTGTATAGCTAAAACTGTAAATTCTACTCCTTGTTACAAGAATGGTAGAACTATCACTTCTACCACAAAAGACTGCTTTGTAAGTAATCTTCCTGATTTATCTCAATTCCTCAGCATATCCAATAGCTCAGAAAAACTTAATGATGTAACAGAAACGACTGGAATTAAAGTAGTTCATAAAGTCATTACTGCTGTGCTGCTGGGAAATGTTAATGCCTTTTGTTGCTTTATTTTTTGTTAATTTAGCCACTGTATTGAATAAATACCTGGGGTTATGTTTGTTTTCTTCAAAAAGAGATGGAAAGTAATCAGATCTAGCAGTTTTTAATGCTTTTCTGTAGGATAGAGTACTTTCCCGCCATGCAACACGTAATACCTCAAGTTTTGTTTTCCTCTAGCTGCGCTCCATTTTCTGGGCTGTTCTCTTGAGTGTGCGAATGTGCTCATTATACCACAGTGTCAAATTGTTTTCCTTAATCTTCCTTAAGCGTAAAGAGTAACCATATCTAAAATGCTAAAAAAGAGAGACTCCATAGATACTATTAGAGATAAATTTGTAACCATGCAGCAGTCAGCTACTGTATCGCATCAGACAGTTCACTATAGATCCCACAAGAAACAATTCCACTCATTCTCTACTACAGGAGAGGAAGAATTTTATAAACTTGTTAAATCATTTAAACCAACAGCATGTATGCTAGACCCTATTCCATCTAAGCTCCTAAAAGAGGTGCTTCCAGAAGCTATAGATCCTCTTCTGACTATTATTAATTTGTCATTGTCATTAGGATATGTCCCCAAAACCTTCAAACTGGCTGTTATTAAGCCTCTCATTAAAATAAATAAATAAATAAATAAATTGAGCCCAAAGATCTAGTTAATTACAGACAGATCTCGAATCTCCCTTTTCTGACAAAGTTACTAGCAAAAGGTAGTATCCTCACAATTACATTCCTTCTTAGAGAAAAATGGTATCTGTGAGGATTTCCAGTCAGGTCCAGATGTGGGTATCATGGTACTGAGACTGCTCTCATTAGAGTTACAAGTGACCTGCTCTTATCAAACACTATCGACCAGAACATTATTTTGAATAGACTAGAAAACTTTGTTGGCATTAGTGGATGTGCATTAGCATAGTTTAAATCATACTTATCTGACCGCCATTAATTCGTAACAGTGAATGAAGAGATATCATATCGATCAAAAGTGCAGTATGGAGTACCACAAGGCTCAGTACAAGGGCCTTTACTTTTCACGCTTTACATGTTAACCTTTAGGAGATATCATCAGGAAACACGGTGTTAGCTTTCACTGTTATGCTGATAACACTCAGATCTATATTTCTTTGCGGCCTGGCAAAACATACCAATTTGAAAAACTAACAGAATGCATAATCGATATAAAAAAACTGGATGACAAGTAATTTCTTACTGCTAAATTCTGAAAAAAAAAAAAAAAAACATATGTTAATTATCGGACCTAAAACCTCTGCGTGTAATAACCTAGAACACTGTCTAACACTTGATGGCTGCTCTGTCAATTCTTCATCATCAGTTAGAAACCTAGGTGTGCTATTTTATAGCAATCTTTCCTTCGAAAGCCATGTTTCTAGCATTTGTAAAACTGCATTTTTCCATTTCAGAAATATATCTAAATTGTGACCTATGCTCTCAATCTCCAATGCAGAAACGTTAATTCATATGTTCATGACCTCAAGGTTAGATTATTGTAATGCTTTATTGGGTGTTTGTTCTGCACGCTTAATAAACAAACTCCAGCTGGTCCAAAATGAAGCAACTAGAGTTCTTACTAGAATCAGGAAGTATGACCATTTTAGCTCGGTTCTGTCAATACTGCACTGTCTCCCTATTAAACATCGTATAGATTTTAAAATCCTGTTAATAGTTATAAAGCCCTGAATGGTTTAGCACCTCAGTACTTTAGCAAGCTCTTATTGTATTATAGTCCTCCATGTCCGCTGCACTCTCAAAACTCTGGCAACTTGATAATACCTAGAATATCAAAATAAACTGCGGGTGGCAGATCCTTTTCTTATTTAGCACCTAGACTCTGGAATAATCTACCTAACACTGTTCGGGAGGCAGACACACTCTGTTAGTTAAAATCTAGATAAAAGACCCATCTCTTTAACCTGGCTTACACACAACACACTTCTATTACACATTTCCATTACTCAAATCCGTTAAAGGATTGTTAGGCTGCATTAATTAGGTCAGCCGGAACTTCCAATAACACACAATGTACTTGTTACATCGTAAGAAGAATGGCATCTACGCTAATATTAGTCTGTTTCTTTCTTATTCTGAGGACACCGTAGCCCGGGCTTAAATTGGGATTTGTTATGTGGTGGGAGCTCTATTGAACTTATATATGTGTGTGTGTGTAAATATATATATATATATATATATATATATATATATATATATATATATATATATATATATATATACTGTATGTATATACTGTGGTATGTGTGTGTGTGTGTGTGTGTGTGTTTTGTCTTTTTGCAAATCTGATTTATTCTGAAGCAATATTTTCATCAGTTTTCTATCAGCTGTGACACATAAATCTACATTTTTTTATATTTTATCCAAGGGCTTTTTATTTATTTATTTTATTTTATTTATTTATTTATTTTTGCCTTTTTAAGAGGGCATTTTCCCACTGATCTATTTAATACATTAATTTCAAATTCTTACATTTGATCCATAAATTCAATTATAATAATGATTATGTGATCTATACATTATTAAATTAAATCATTTACACTGAAAAATACAACTGTATTAAATAATAGTATGAGATTCTTTTTAAAAAGAAGAATTTATGGTGGAAATGATACTTTTCAACTGAATTAAAATGCAATTAGGTGCCAGTAGTGAGTGATTAATGAGTGAGTCATTGAGTCATTCATTCAAATTATTTGTTCAAAGGCAGATTCATCAGATTTTTCTGTATGGGCTAATGAAACTTTGACAACCAATTCGTTCAGAACACGGAATCAATCAGCAATGAATCGGCTGTTTGCTGTGAGATGCGCTGTGTTTGCGTCTAAAATGTAAGTGACCTAATATTATTGTATAATTTTGATAAGGCAGCAGAAAGGAAATATATGATTATGCAAAAGAATCAACTGAATTTTAGAATTTATTTACACACATGAAAGTTTAGTCATAAATACGCTTTAAAGTATAAAAACTTTTAATATGTATATTTTAAATTGATTTAAATGCAAAGTTAAATGTTCATAGTTCATATAATAATTCATATAATAATTAAATTAAATTATGTGTTATGTGAATATATTATGTGAATTATAAATAATAATAATTAATATAATATACATAGAATAAATAAATATAGCTGCAAGCAGTGATGATGGCCCGGCACCACCTCCACCTCGGTGGCATCAGGACAACAGTGCACAGCTGGCAATGTTCATGTAAGCCTCTGGCAGTCTGACTGTAGAGTTACAGCAATGAAATCGTTACTCTAGAATAGATACACAGGCACACAGAGAGGGTAAGATATATAAATATTTTAATGATCTATAAGAATTTTTGGTAACACTTTATAATAACTTTCATTAAAAAATAATTAACAAACATTATATAATGCTTAATGGATCATTAGTTAACATATTCAAAGAGTTAGAAACCTGAAGTAAAGTGCTAGTTAATGTTTACTAATAAACTTATTAAACCGTACATAATGATTTGTTAAGCATTATTTCATGTAATTTAAAATGCTTGCAAATGTCAATACACTTTCAATTCCATATGATCAAGCTCTTATTGAAAATCTACAAATGATTTTAAGAGATGTTATAAAATGATTAAAAGCTTGTGTTAATGCACAAAACACTTTTGCTGCTATTGAGGTGTGATACGGGTAAGGTTAGGGACAGGTTTGGTGGGAAGGGTAGGTTTAATGGTTGGTTAAGGATTCAACAGTGTACAGGGGTCAATTTGATTACTATAAGGGAACACGGTTCAATCTGTACATATTTTATTGTTTTGATAAATTAACAAATTTTGTTTAAATTGTATAAAGTATAAATTGATTTGTTTTCCCGTTTAATCTGAAATGCATCACATTACAGAGATAACTGGGTTGCGAATACAGTTTCATGTTGACTATATATTCGAAAAAGAAAAAATCTAAAAAATGTTTGAGACATTTTTTAAAATAGCACTTGGGAATATTCTTATTAACTTTTTTTGGAATGCTCTTTCTTAAGTACAATACTGTGGGCAAATCTGAGCATAAAATGTTATTGTGCACTTTGGTTTGTGGTGTGCTACACTTTGAAAAATCTTGCCATGACGAGTTGAACAGAAACCTTGAAGGAATGCATGAGTCATTAAAGAGCATACATAACATGAGGAGTATAAAACAAAACTCTGGGCTGTAGCAGATGTTTGATGATGCTCCTGTTTATGTCTCTAAAGACTCTCCGCTCACATCTGCATTCAGAACAAAGCTTGGATTGGCAGGCACATCAAAAGCGATGCTGTAAATCTTCAGAGTAGAGATCGGAGCTCCAGGGATTTCTTCAGCAGGTAATTTTGTTGCCTTCAAAGCAAGAGAACTCAGTGCTAACTTTTCTTGGATCTCATTCCAAATCAGCATTGAAGTTTGGGGTCAGTCTGTTTTAAGGCGTAGGGTGCTGATCCTATATCAACCCACATCACCGCTCCATTCCACAGCATATTTCCCTTTTGTGTTGGAGGACTGTAAAGCAAATTGAGGAAAATGTACTCGTGACAAATCTCCAAGCTTTCCCTAATAAAGGCTTCCATGAGGAAGGTTTATGTTATTATGGGACTCTTATACTTAAGAACAGATAAGAATAACCACACTGGATGACCTTTTCACATCTTGTAGAATATTATTGGAGTAAAAGTCGACATAGCTTCAAAGTTGACCCAGTTTTCTTAATACACATTCCTAATCATATAGTGCACAATTCAGTTGAGCATTAAAAAGAAACTGGCTTGTCTATATAATGTTATAATCAAAATGTAATAACTGAAACATATTTCCTTAATGTAGCCTACACTATAAAAAAAAGAAAAAAAAAGAAAGAAAGGTTCCAAAGGGGGTTTTCAGAACCATTATTGGTTCCCCAATTAACCTTTCAGTGAACAGTTCTTAAAGGAATTTTAATCATCTATAGAATTTTTTTCCACTATATAGAGCCTTATGTGACATGGAATGCTTCCATGAATGTTAAAGATTCTTAACGGTTCCATAGATGCCAATATTTTTTTTAAGATTGTACATCACCTAAGGATTGTGGTGTATTGTTTAATTGCATGTCAAAATACAGTTCTGTCCTACATTGTTTTTTTTTTGTTTTGTTTTTTTTTTGTTGTTTTTAGTTTTTTGTTTCTTCTTCAATAATCTGTTTTAATCTGAAATGCATCACATTACAGAGATAACTGAGTTGTAAATACAGTTTCATGTTGACTCTACCTACAGTGCCCAGTGGTTTTTAATAAGTTCCCATCGCCATGCCCCAATGCTAACATCTCTATTAGACAGAAACTACTGAAATCAAACTAAAGCATCTAAGAAAAAGATTGGTTTTCATCAGTCAAATTATACATTTATAGTCCTCAGCTTGAATGTCAATGAGCTCTTGTTTTGGTGAAAAGGTCATTTGTATGGCATGTATGAAGTGTTGGTTTCATCAGGGCTTGATGTTATTGTAAGCATTTGTCACATATAACTACTCCAGAAAAGGCTGATAAGAGAATTTATGCATTGGCAAGTTTTTCCCCATCCTCATTATACAGTGCATAGCTTAATGTCCCCCACCCCCTCCCCGCCCAGAAGGACTCTCTCAACATAATCCATTATGAGTTTTCTTATTGCTTTAATGAAATTTCTCTCTGACTGACTGTTAATGCACTTTCTGTTTGCTGTGGGGAGAGGCCGTAGTTAACCTGTCCATTTTCTACAGCAGAAGATATCCCTCTGGCCGTGTATATTTTAAAGGTTAGAATTAATAAAGCTAGAATTAATAGGTTATCTTACTAAATCAACCCTCTTTCAATTCTGCAGTGGGTTTTACATTAATATTTGTTGAATTTCAATTGAGTAGCAGTTAGAACTTTTAAGCACCTGCTATAAAACAGCTAAATGTGCATCTGGTCAAGCGTCCGATGAGTTCAGATGTTTAATTTAACAAACCTTTTGAATTTTGCGACTTATTCTGCACAGCAATGACCTGGAGGTCGAATGAAGAAATAAAATGTTTGCCAGCCTCCATTTTGTTCAATAAATGCCTGAAACTGAGTACTGGTTATGTGAAAGTGGTAGGTGTATCATGCTGTAACATTTATGTGATCAAGGTTTGGAAGTGACATTAACAAATAGAATCGAAGACTCATTGGGATTATTTTCGTGGCAACAGAGCTGGACATAATAGCTCGATTAGTGATGTTGTTCGTGAGCTAATTAATCAAGTAAGTAGTACAGCCCTCAGATAACTTACAAAGAATAGAGTGTAGACACATAAGAATCTTGAGCATATGCTGTTTTACAGCTTAGTAAAATCACTGGGTCATCAGTGATAAGAGAATTTCACTAATGTACAATGATTTTGGTAGCACCTTTCTTGTTTTAAAACGTACAAAATACACATTTGTATGTTCTTATTTTTTGGTGTTTTCTAAGGCAAGCATTACTATTAGTTGACTGCTGATCATCATATAAGGTTAGACATTTTATCAAACTCTTAACCCAGAGTAATAAGCTGGTTACTTTTATTTATGAATGCATCATATGCATTCATACATATATGCATTGTATGCAGGCTTCATATTGTGAAGAAACTCACCAGCAATGTCAGTTTCATCAGCATTCATGATGAAATATTGTGAACTCTACTGAGAGTGATGGCAAAGATGTGAAGCTTTCCAATTACAAAAGAACCACAGGAAAGATTCACATTCTCACCCTGGTATGGAGGTATGAATAGCTGTAGTTTAATAAGTATACAGCAAGAAATCCTGATCCTGGCAATTTGATGAAGTTAATCCGTGTAATGCAGATAAGTCGAATTAGGGGATTTTTAAACCTGAAATCTCTGTAATTGGCTCCTTTGGGTAAATGACTGAAGAAAAGAGCAAAATAAAAGCTGTAAGAGAGTGCGCATGCACGCGACAGGCTTCAGTGGTTTTGGGCGATGAGTGTAATTAGGACAATTTTATTACATACAATTATTTGAACTGTTAAACAAAAGCAGGGTCGTTCTCTAGAACCGGTCTCTTTTACGTTTTTGTACATTTCTAAGCATTCAGTTGAGAATATCATGTATTTATTTGTTTAAAAAGTACTTGTGCGATCTTAAGCTTATTTCATACACTTTAATATTAAACACTACCTGTATATTTTTATATATATATATATATATATATATATATATATATATATATATATATATATATATATATATATCTATATATATATATATATATATATAATGTTTTAATATAATGACTTCAGAAATGTAACAAGGTTGACAGTAACAGGGTTGATTTTTACAGTTTAATTTGAAATTGCACACCCTGTACAAGCAAAGTTTCTCTTGCTTGGATGTCATGCTTATATTTTTTACAAATATCCACATTTTGAGTTGTTTACTGTACAAAAATCATGGTAACAGGGTTGAGATTTTATGATCATCCTTTACTATCAAACGTGACAAATAAAGAGCATTAAAGAGTTTTTCTTCTTCTTCTTCTTCTTTCTCTTCATGGAAATCACTTTAAAGTATGGAAATATATGATGGTAATAGGGTTTACACATAACCTGTGGACACAAAGTCATTTTAATGAAACAAAGGAAACATGAAATGTGAAATGAATTTCAATTTCAAAATTTCAAATGAAACATGGTCAACAAAAGTCTAAATATATATACTGAATTTTTTATTTTATTTTATTTTTTATTCCATCTTTGTCTTTGGAAACATCTTTTGCAGTCTGGTTTATATGATGTTCTGGACCCTCACAATCCACAGGCAGATCCATGGAAGGTGAGTTAATGGTAAGTGTCAAAGTTGTCACCAGCCCAGCTTCATTTCACGACATGTTTTTCATATCCTCCTCCATCTACCTGATGGAGCACGCTAGTCAACAGCAGGGCTGTACAGCGGTTTTCCTCCTTTTGTACCCATATTGGCTCAGGAGCTCTGCCAGTGGGCTCTGGACAGCCATGTGAAGCAGTTGGATCCCATTAACCAAACCTGTTTTTCCTACATGTTGATGAGGATACGTGGCCTTCTAAACCTTCGATTCTCTGCTCATGCTTACTCAACGTCTTCAAGAGTGGCAAGCAAATGCATTAAAACCGACAAATTGCTATTTCATTACACAATGACTGCACATTTTCCGGGTGAGTGCATCGTCAAGACAGTTAATTAAAGGTAAAAGTTCACTGTAGGTCATATTTATACTACTGTCGGTCTTTCCATTTCTCCTATTATTCAAGGCTGTTGTATTTGATTTAGACTTTCTCATCTTATTTGAACACCAGCCTCAGCTTGTGCCATATCACTTTACTGGAATTAAGTTCAAGACTCTTGAGTTTTTGATCATTGTCATGCTAGATGATTTAGCTTCATTTGAGTTTTCTTTCACAGATGGACATCCTGACATTCTGCTGTAGACAGACTGCTGGTGTAACTCTGGAATTCATTGGTCTGTCAGTGTCTGCAAGCTGTCCAGACCCTCAGGCAGCAAAACACCATTTACTCCCCTCGCCATGCCTCACAGTTGGGGGAGATTTCCGTGTCACAACAGTGTTTTGTTTTCTACTAACATAACCTGAAAACTTTTTATTTTTTTCCTCTTGAAGTTGTTTCAGTATGGATGTAGAATATTTACTTGCTCCAAACAATTCCATGCAATAATAACCAGCAAAGCGTAACAATAAGTTCACTGAAGGCGAGTTTAAGATCCAAGTGCATGCAGCTTTATTCCAAAAGTAATCCAAAATACTAACATTCAAACAAAAAAAAAAACAAAGACTTGATTTGCCATGAACAGAAATAACTTAAACTGACTTGACTCACCAGCAGCAGGTTACAACATCAATACTCCACAGGAGACAATTGCAACAAGAGGGCTATTTATATCAAACAATACAGGTCACATGACAAGAACCAACCACTGAGAGACAGGACACATGACTAAGACAACTAATGAGAACATGACACATGAACCAAAGAACCAATAGCAGGATAACGTGAGGGTAAGGGAATCACATGACTAGACAGGAACCATGACAAGCCAAAAATATCAAAATAAAAGACGAAAAAATTTAACAAGGAAAAAACACCCAAAACCCACGATTATGTTATGCTGTCAAATACTTCAAGCATTTCATTTGTATGTCTGCTAAGCTGTATTTGTTTTATTGTCCACAGTTTATTTATTTGTTCAGTGACATAATATTTTAATGTAGCCTTGCTACATATTTTTACTGTAGCCTTCCAGAGATTTCCCCCCCCAAAAAAAAAAAAAAGTTAGCCAAACCCCTTTGACCTAAACCCCCCTTAAATTAAATAATTTGACAACACATTTGAATGTTGGCAGTTCTCAGGTGCTGGTTAGTGGTCACATGACATGCATTTTCATGAAAAATTGGTTTGCATCCTCAACTGTTAAAATATTATAAGCATAAAAACCCTTTTTGAGAAAGATTTGAAGGTCACATGCCATTGCTTTGTTTCATTTGTTAATATTTTTATTGTTATAAAATGTCAGTGGTTTTGATATACACTTCTGAAATTTTAGCTCTGTCATAAAACTAATAGTTCACTTCCTGAATGTGGACTGATGGAGACTCAGTCCTTCAGAAATCCTCTAGTCTTCTCTTGCTGTGATGAATGCCGTGGTCAAATCACAACAGTGGAACACATGACTCCAATTACCCTCTTTTCAAGTAGCAATTAGTTTTCATGATCCTTGGGGCTTGTAGGTTTTCATGTGTTCATTATACAGCAAAGTAAAGCCTGTACGTGTTGTTTTTACTATTAGTTGCAGGGATTGAAATACATAAAATACTCCAAAAGACATCTAGGCTACACTTTATTTTAGTGTCCTTATTAAGTACTGAGTAATATTAAATAACTACATGTACTTAATATATGGTAAGGGTTAGGATGAGGGTTTGGTTTAGAGTTAGCTGCATGTAAGTATCCACAATTTATTGTTATTAACAGAATAGTAAAATGGACCATCCACCATAAAATAAGTGAATGTTTTAGTGGTATTTATGCATGCATGTATGTATTTTTTGTTTATTTACTTACCTACCTGCCTACTTAGCAGATTTTTCCAGAAGTCTAAGGTGCTGTCAGTGTTCATGTAGTCTGGGATGTAGAAAGCTGGATTTGGCTGACAAAAATAAAGAAAGAAAGAAAGAAATATAAATTGTCAGCTTAGAATAGATTATATTTTGGGGTGATGGGACTGTGCAGCTTTTCAGCTGAAAAAAATAAATAATTAAATTAAATTGGTTTTAAGTCAAAATATTAGTTAATATTTCTGAATCTACCAAATACATTGATTTATACTAACAAAACTATCTGTAGGTTAAATCAAGTCAAAATGAAGGTAACAGTTGCAGATGACCAAAGTAATTCTGAATTAATTGTCTTACATGGTTTGACGGATTCTAGTTTACTACAAGGAGAGAGCAGTGTTAAACTGTGACATTCAGTGAAACTAAACAAACTGAGCTCCAGGTGTCTCTCTTGTCTCTGATATTGACGAATGTGAAGTGGCTGCAGGTGTGTGCTGCCTCTGCCTGCCACATGCAGTTGTTTGGATGCTGTCCAGGGTGCTGAGTCCATGCAGCTGAATGTCAGACAGAGGTCTCAGCTGCACAGTCTCTGTGTCACTGGTGCAGAAACTGAGACAGGGATGGAGGTTGACTGTCCTTGAGCACTATAAAGACATCCTGATGTGTGAGGACTTTTCAGGTTCTGGTTCTCTGCTTGTTTATACTTTCTAATTCTTGTGCTTCAGTGCTTTGCCTAGGTCATAGTGAAAGTGAAAGTGACGTGACATACAGCCACACACACACAGTGAACACACACACACCGTGAACACACACCCGGAGCAGTGGGCAGCCATTTATGCTGCGGCGCCCGGGGAGCAGTTGGGGGTTCGGTGCCTTGCTCAAGGGCACCTCAGTCGTGGTATTGCCGGCCCAAGACTCGAACCCACATCCTTAGGGTAAGGAGTCAAACTCTCTAACCACTACTTCCCCCCCAAAGCCACTGTTACACAACATATACTTTCCAGTCCAACATTTGAGGCAGGAATGAACTGAAAGAGCTAATAAGTATGCTAACAGCGGGACTGTGGTGCAAGGAGATGTTTAGAATGTCAGTTGGGTCATTCCTATTATGCAGGACCTTTTAAACTCTGTAACTTTTTTTTTTTTTTTTTTTTTTTAATTAGTATGCTTTTGTAATTTAAGGATGTATTTCTATAAAAGGGTATATCAAACTTTCAGAAATATGCCCAGATCAAGATATGGAGCTGAATAAAAATGTTTTCATGTTTAATTATTCACTTTATGGTTATATAAGGTTTCTGTACTGTATATACAATACATTGTTATAATATGTACATAAAATCATTGAACTTCACATTTTTACTTGAAGCATTCCTTTTCAGTTAAAACAACATTGTTGTACAAAGAAAGAAAGAAAGAAAGAAAGAAAGAGTTGTAGAAGGAAAGAAAGAAAGAAAGAAAGAAAGAAAGAAAGAAACTTTTCAATTAGCAAAAAAAATAGCTGCATTTATTCAAATCAAAGAAGAAAAAAGCATTTAAAACTCACCCATGACACTGTGATTAAAAGGAAGCTAATGGTTTTTCTCAATTTATTTCACTATGCCTTCAAAACAATTATCACAGCTATCTGAACACTTTGTAATTTTCCTTAATGGAAGTTAAGGAAATGATATTTTGATTTCATACTCAGAACAAATTAAATCTATAAATATCTCATTACACAAATGTACCAAATTAAAGATCATTGCTTTCAAAATATTCAAATGCACATGTAACGCATGTAAAGCATAATTACATAACTACATAAATGTAATAAAATGCTTATAATTTAATTCAAACGTAATACAATCTTGAGTTCATAATGTAAATGTAAAATTACATTTATCTCTATGTATAAATCATTTAATTACTTGATTTGTTCATTTGTAAATGGTATTTCTGACATCACTAATAATGATTCTGGACACTAATAACAGGTCTAATAATAACAATAAGGTCTCAGAGTGAAAGCAGTGACTCGTGGCTTCAAAGTTTGGTTGTTGTCTGACCTCTAGTGTCTGTAAGATGAGTTACAGTCTGAAAATAAGAACCTGTAAAAACACAGGAAAGTAAAGGCATTTAGTCCTGTTCCATTCCATATCACAAGTTTGTTTTATGTTTGTTCAGAGAATCCACAAGGCTTTCCTTTTCAGAATTACCCCACAACTCGTAACATTAGAATTGTCATTTCAACAAAATAATATTTCAAGTCAAATCAAAGATAACGTGTACATTAGAGTGCCCCCTCCCTCAGGCTGAAGTGTGTTTACAATTCAAATGTAAAACTTACAAGGGGTTACAACCCAGAGATGTTTCAGCACCACCAAATAAGTTGTTTATTTTTAAATGTATATATACTGTATATATGGGTAGTGGGTAGTGCTTAAATCACTGAGTGCACCTCAAACAGTCGGTAATAAAGAACAAATTAGTACTTTTATGTGGTTATGTTTGTTGCTATCTACTGTTCGTTTTAATATTGGCCTGCACAGCTCTGCTCCCTGTTGGTTTTACACAGATAATCCGTTTTTTTTTTGTTGTTGTTGTTTTTTGGAATGACAACAAAAGGAAGCAGTTTTTACATAAAATTAGGTAAATATATTGGAGATTAAAAGATTGTGTTAATTATGTTTCACAGCTGTTACTTCATTCTACTAGAAATCTTTACCATTCTGTGAACATACCAACATTTTAAAAAATGTTCTTTCACTTTTCAGCACTGCACCCCGGTGGTCTCTTCCCGGGATAGATTTCCACTGCCATCTACTGTGTCATACACGTACATACATGTGCTGTAAAACGTTATTATGTAATATAAACCTAGATGTTCTATATTACATTTATTACAATTTTGAATTTCTGAATATCTGACATGGTGCCCCCTTTAGAGTTGGTGCTCTATGCAAACTTCTGCAGATCTTCAGGACATCCTTTCTTACCATAGACTGCACAGAAAAGAAGTCAGCATTAGCTGAAAGCCTTTCAGATCATCAAGGTTACAGGCCAGCTGTCGAGAGAAACATCACAGACCCTTCATGTGGGCCTGACCTAAGTGCCAGTGCCTTTTTCACAAGAATCAGATATTTCGGGTCAAATCAGTTTCACTATTATATCTTCTTTTCTCAAATAACATGTTTTAGCTTTTCTGCTTTGTCTCTTTTCCAGATTGTTGTTACAGTTTATACACTCAAATAAATAAATAAAATGTAACTTCTTTAGTAACTTAAAGGGCCACTTTGCAGTGGTTTTTATGTCACCAGCTCCTATGTCACTTACAGAAATACTTACTCATTTAATCATTTCCTTGCTTGCATCACTATATAAAGACAAATTATTAAAACAACATGTATTCCCAGTACAGATGCACTGTCACGATTTCGCTCTCCAGCATCACACTCACCATGCTCACTCCTCTCACTCTCCCCACACTCCAGCACCAGCACCGGCTGTCAATCATCTCCTCATCAGGAACTGTTCACAGCTCACACACAAACACACACTGCCTGTCTGCTGTTGTTCACATTGATTACAGACCCTATTTACAGTGCCTGGACTGGTTTGCTCTGTTGTTTCGGTTCCTCCTGTGTGGTCTCTTTGTTGACTGTGTTCCTGTGATAAGGTAAGGATTGGTATTATTTGTGTTCATCATGCAGCATTTCTTTGAGCTGCATCGGCTCACCTTTTTATCTTCACTGTTGCACTTAACTGTCAAATAAACCTCGCATCCATGACAGAATGAACTCAGCTAGGTTTTCACATGTCACTCCCAAAGACTGTCTGTGATAAAATGGCCACCTCTTGGAGGGGTATGTGGAGTTTTTTTTTTTTGAAACACAATTCATGCTGGAATGATGAAAATGCATCTTCTGCAGGACTGATGACATTCTCAACTAGATGCTGCTGATGAATAAGGGTCATCAGATACTGGTGGAATTTGTTGATTCACAGTAGCTTCGTTTCATCAATAGTCAAAGATTCAGAATGCAACTCTTGCTTATGGCCTGTTTAATTTGCCCACTGTGCCTTTGGTGACTGCATGTAAGAGAGTACACAAAACTTACAGTGAGAGTTCTGGCGAGGACTGCTTACGACTTGAGGTGTGAAAAAGTCATCTCTGATAATGTGCATTATAGAATTTAATAATTGATTAGGATGACTGTAATAAACAGTGTGTTACAGAGGCCAACTTAGATTATATGTGTATAACCACACTGCTGAATATGCAAGGAAAAATGCACATACGCTAAATTAATACCATGCTGCCTAGTTCAAATGTGTGCATTATTCATAAATGTGTCAATTTACAAAAAGTTGAATTTTGCTTTCATCCCATTGCAGTTGCAATATTTATGCATTTAGTGTACAAATATTTGGAGAATATATACTGTGCTGTGTTTTGTAAGACATAATGTGGAGTCAGCTGGATACTATTTGCAAAATAAACCCTGACAGTGGATGTCAGGTACTTGTCACTCCAGTGACAAGCTTGTGTACCCCTGAAGATACATTTTTTGCACTGATATTATGACAAGCCAAATGCATACGCTATTGAAAGTAACAATCCAGTTTACAACTTAAACCAGAACAAAACTACAACACTATATACAATAAACACACTTAGCTTTTAAATCCAGGTAGTCTGAAAAGAGGGTCAAAAACAGCTATCCAAATGTCACATAAACAAGACAAAGAACTGGCAAAACTAAGGGCTATAAAAAAAAAAAAAAAAATCCTTAATGTTTTTATATAATAATTCATAATAATGAATGGTGAAGATAGGTGTGTGTTTGTGTTTGTTTGTGTGGCCGTTTGTGTGTGTGTGTGTG
The DNA here is from genome assembly GCF_018340385.1 of Cyprinus carpio. Taxonomy (NCBI): domain Eukaryota; kingdom Metazoa; phylum Chordata; class Actinopteri; order Cypriniformes; family Cyprinidae; genus Cyprinus; species Cyprinus carpio. The sequence continues at coordinate 4,910,624 of NC_056610.1, read as the reverse complement.
TGTGTGTGTGTGTGTGTGTGTGTGTGTGTAGGGGCGGACTTACCAATTAGGCAAAGGTAGGCGACCGTTTTGGGTACCCTAAAGGCAGGGGGCCCCCTAAAATGCTTTTCATATAGGAGTTGCGCATTACGCGCTGACACATCAACAGTTGCTGTTTACATTGTTTATTACCACGACAACAGTCCGAGTCCGTGGCACCTGCAGGTGTATGGCTATAAACACTGTGAGTACCACGAGCGCTCAGACTGACCTCCGATTTGCCCCGCAAACATTTCAGCAGTTATCATAGGCCTGTGTGTGTCCCGTATTTCTGTCGACTAAAGAAACTTAATTAACTTAATTATGAATTTTTCAGTCTTTTGCATGCCAAAGTCAATTTCTGCATAGAAATATTACGCCAAATAGAAGCAGAAAATTGTGCTATACGCACTTTCATGAGATCGGGTTAGCCTACAACAATTAAATTATTGTCTATTTTACAAATGGGTAAAAAAGAAAAGAAAAAAGAAAAAAAAGAGGCTAATAAATACTGTTATTCACATATCATACAAAACTGTGTTGCAGAAAATCCTTTACATGTTAAGGTATTCAGAACAGAGCAACATAAAAAAAATCTGAAAAAGCAGCTATACAACTACAGGACAAAGTTTTACATCACCTATATATGTCATTGTAATTTGTTTTATTTTTTGAAATTTAAATTTAATTTTAATTTATATATACAGAGCTGGGTTGATTACTTATGAATTGTAATCAGTTACTAATTACAGATTACATGACAAAATTTGTAGTCAGTAATATAATCTCTTAGATTACACTTTTTGGTAACATAATCTGATTACTTTTGGATTACATTTAGATTACATTTGTGCTAACCTTTATATGATAGCACATATATTGAATTAGCCTAATCTTGTACTTTTTTGACAGATACAAAGAAAAAATATATTCCAAAAAATATATATTTAATTCACCAACAAGAGCCACAATAGCTTCTTTTTCAAGTGCAATGTATGGACAGTTAATATTTACAAAATACTAACACTAATGTACCTTGCTGTTAGTGTTTGCTAGTAACACTGAATAAAGCAAAATCACATCTTATGATTTTAAAGCATATTTACTTATAATTAAGTAAATTTAGAAAACAGCTACATTACAAAAACCAATATCGAAAAACATGAAATTCACAGCAATATCACTGCCAGGTCAAATATTTAATCTTAAAAAACTCTAGAAGTGTTTCAATGAAAAACATCAAACAATACATTGCAAACATGAATTTTGAAAAATACTAAATTCACACAGCAATGAGATTTCTATTCATCTCAAAACATTTTAAGTGCCTAGTAACAATGAGGAAAAGACAAACAATAACAACATTACAAAAAATTATATTAAAGAACATGAAACTCACAACAATAACATTGCTAATATATATTAAAGACCATTTCTAATTCAAATATCTCAAAACACTTGAAGTGCATAATGTAGTAACAATGAAGAAAAATCAACATTACAAAACATATATTAAAGAACATGAAATTCCCAGCAATAACTTTGCTAGGTCAAACAAATTAATCCTTGGGAGTTTACACTAAATGGTGACATTTTTCCCGTATTTTTCTTTAAAAATGAAATAATGTCTGTACATCCAGTGATTAAAGGCTGTGTTCCCCTCCATTTTTTTCCCCCATTATCTTGTTACTGATTTCTTCTGAGCGCGATTCTGACACCCCTCCCCCTCTCCGCCGGAAAAACTCGAAGAATCACGAACATATATTAGGAAAAAATATAAATGTTAAAAAAGGAAACTTATTACTATTGTGTAAATAATATACAATCATGTAATCCATAAAAAAGTAGCTGTAGTCTGATTACGAGTATTTTAAAAAGTAGTTTACTCTAATTACAAGTACTTGAGGTTTGGAATCTGATTACGTAATCCAGATTACATGTAATCCATTACTACCCAGCTCTGTATATATATATATATATATATATATATATATATATATATATATATATATAATAAGGAGATGGCGAGTCATTTTTTCATCATTTTTTTTATCAGGTCTGAGGCAGTTCACTAAGTTTTAAGTTCATCAGTGTGAAGCGCTCCTGTTCAAACCCCAGACGACAGGAAGCATTTGTTTTCTTTATTTTATAAAAGCAAACGTCTTGTTGACATTGGGAGTGCACACAAATAAAACTAGCCCCTTTACAGTTTAGAATGAAAATTGAAATTACTTTTACCTTTATGAGCAAAAATGACTGCATATTTTAAGTTGTTTCCACTGTTATAAAAAAAATGCAAGTGATTGCGCTGGCGCCTCCATGTCCTGCAGAGCGCTTCAGCTTCATCTCTCCACACAAACGTCTAGGTTAAACATTTAAACTAACATTGTGATAAGCTTGAACTGTTTTATATTTATAGATTTTAGTTTAGGCAAGTCGTGATGATTTGAGAAGGCTAACAGGCTATGATCAATTCACTGTCTGCCACTGGCTGTTTAAAAAAAAAAAAAAATGATGATTGAAAATATTAATATGCTGCTACAAATTTTTTTTTTTTTTCTAAATTTACTTTATAAAAAAAAAAAAACTAAACAAAATATAATCACTTTTTCATTACATACAAAACTATTTTGATAGCTGAAACAGTAGTATAAGCTTTTGGGGGGTGGGTGGGGGTGGTTGGGGGGTTCTAGCTCCTATATTTGAGGCCTGTGCAGGGCTGTAATCCACTTCATCCAACGCTGTTTTGATCGCATCTGTGAGCAAGCTCTTGATAAATGTATTTAAAGCCATTTGACATCTACATGAAAAAATGTAGAAACATTGGACACAACTATGGGGAACCATTGTGCAGCATCAAGGGTTAAAACAAAAAAGGAACCTCAAGGTTGATCTATGATAATGTGTGAAAATGTATAGGGCCCCATTCCTATATTTTGCCTGGGGGCCCCAATTCACTAAATCCGCCCCTGCGTGTGTGTGTGTGTGTGTGTGTGTGTGTGTGTGTGTGTGTGTGTGTGTGTGTGTGTGTGTGTGTGTGTGTGTGTGTGTGTGTGTGTGTGTGTGTGTGTGTGTGTGTGTGTGTGTGTGTATTTAAGTCTGAAGAGGTGCTTCTGGGTAATAGAGTGTGAGGATGGAATAGGACGAGCATGGCAGTGCAACAATCTAACAGTAACATAAATACTAAACTAAATAAAAAACTGAATCAGAATATGTCCCTCATCTTTTTTGTTTCAGTGCAATGCAAGATGGCGTCAGATGTGTAAATGGACCATGTACAGTATTAAACAATTTTTAGATGTTCATTTTGCAGCTTTCAAAGAAGCACCATCTCATTTACTCACAGAAAAGATAATTACCAATATAAAAGAGTATAGAGAATATAAAGAATCTATGTTTATAATATATAAATAAGAAGTAGGTATTGTACATCACTGTGCCTGTATGATAGATGCCAGTGGAAAACTATCCTGGGAAGAGACATCGGGTGTTCAGTGCTTAGAAGCAAAAGAAAAAAAAAAACTATTAGGTATGTTCACAGAACGGGGAAAAAAATTATAGCAGAATGAAGTAATGCTTGTAAACACGTTTAACGTGATCAGCCATTTAATCTCCAATATAATTATCTAATTTTAGGTAAAAACTGCTTAATTTTTTTTTGTAATTTCTAAAAATAATAATAATAATAATGATCTGCGTAAAATCAGCAGGGAGCAGAGCTGTGTAGGCCGATATTAAATCAAAGAGTAGATGGTAAAAAAACATAGCAACACATAACTACTTCTTTGCTATTTATTACTGACTGTTTGCTTAAAAGTGCACTCAGTATTTTAAGCATGACTCACATTCTTCCCTCTTTTTAATGTTTTGCTTTTACAATGCTGGTAATATCATATGGCAGATATCTTGGCCTTATGCTGACACCCAGTGTCACAGATGCAATATCATGTAAACTTTTAAGAATTTTAAAAAATACAAAAATAATAGAATCTGTGTTCAAAATGTTCTGTAAAGATGCATATGTTACTGCTGTATTTAAATACAGTTTTACCACTAAATTTTAAACAGATATTAATCATTGGGTGCAGATTAATATTTGATATGTCAAATTTAAACTTTGCTAATAATAATGTGTGACTAAATTAGTTATGCATTTAATCATGATTGAATCATAATAATTCATTCATTCATTTATAACACAAATTAATTCTTTCATGAAAGAAAGGCTTATCAGCGATGCAATGTGTCAGCCTGAAGTCTATATTAAGTCATTTAATTTCAGGTTGTGATGATGTATGCTTATGAGATTTTTTAATGAAAAGAGGCATAGTCAAGCACAGGAGTCATCACAGAGGAAGTTTTCCAGGTAAGTACAGCTTACGTTAACTCTTCTTTGTCACCAGATGGAGCCGTCGACTTACTTTAATTCAGTTCAGTCTTTATTTCAGCACCGGAAATTAAAAACTGTAAAACATTACACTGTGTTTAGTAGAAAATGCAGATTTAAATATGTTTTTTTTTTCATCCTGTTTATTCTGTTTGTAGAGAGATGTGTTTATACCCATATCTCTGTGGCAGCAGTATTCACATTGAGGAAAGGTGTCTTAGACGCTGTTGTGTCAGATACTGTCAACAGTTCTGGTAAAAAACCTGCAAGCTAAAGACCTTGATATATAACTTGGAACAGGTCACCAGCAGTCTGACATGTTCTTAGGGATCACAGCAACAAAAATAAATAAATTAATTAAATAACAAAGACAACTAAAACCCAGAAATACAAATAAACCTGTCAACATTAAAGTCTGTGTATATAATAGCCAAAATACATACTAAAAAAAAGCTTACATTATATAAAGATCAAGTAATTCAAAAGGGCTTCTATGACATGCTACATGATACAGTATTATTGCATTTTGACCTAGAGAAAAAAACGTATTGCTCTTTAGTGATCTTAGTTCAAGAGTTATCCTCATGTTTATTAAACTTAGCTTAAATTTCATACTGAAAAAAAGAAACATCCTTTGGAGAAATAAATTTAGACACAAATGAGATTATTGACATGCAGTAAGAGATACACTGCTTTTGCTTGACACCAGTGTTGAAACTGTACTGGCTAGCTTTACTGACAGCATACTTTGTCTTCTTCTTCTTCTTCTTCTTCTTCTTCTTCTTCTTCTTCTTCTTCTTCTTCTTCATCAAGCACTTAACAGAAAATAGTATGCCTATTTTAAAAAGACATCACAATAAACAATTAATGGTCTTTTAAAGGTCTCTTTTATTTATAGTGAGAAAATTAAATTGAACACTAGAGTGATCTTAAGTGAAAATTGTGCTTTCCTGTTAAATGTAAGATTGTGTTTTATGTTTAAAAAAATACATTTGTGTTTGTGTGTGTGTGTGTGTGTGTGTGTGTGTGTGTGTGTGTGTGTGTGTGTGTGTGTGTGTGTGTGTGTGTGTGTGTGTGTGTTATTATTAGCTTATTAGTTAATCAGTTAGTCAGTTGCAGTGTACTGGAGTGTTTTTCTGAAAAGCAGGAGGAGAAATCTCATTGTGGTCTAGGAGGAACAAATGAGATATTAAAAAGATCTCCTTTGTGAGTTTTCTTTGCTATGTGGACTGCTTCTGTTTTCTAATGAGCATATCAATCATACTTTTCTCAAGTAAGAATGAAGTTTAGTTCTGCGTAATGACTCCTCATTCCCTAGAATCTTAATTGGTCACTGTGAAGCAGTGCTGCTGAGAGTGAATTCAGTTCTATTATCTAGGAAATCCAGTGACAGGTCCGTGTACAAGTCATGTAAAAGCACTGAATTCTCTGTGATTTTGAATTTTATACATTAATTTTGCTTTTGTAAAGCATTAAATAGAGTCTTCCCTTGAACCAAAGAATTTCAGAGCATCCAGAGCCAGTGTCTTCAGTTGCCTAGCAACAACATCCCCAGTAAGGACCGGCCGTGTGATGCTGTCTGGGTTTGTGAAGGTAATTCAGGGGGCAATCTGATTTTAAAATAGGTCCATTGTGGGCGGGACATGAACTTTACATAATTATTGCTGTGAAAACTCCTGATTTAGGTTGAATGCGTGTCAAAGGAGATAGAAATATGACGGCACTGACCCAAAAATAGCAGTTTAACCAGTCGACCCGATCTCCTGTCATGTAACTTTAGTATTTTTCACCGAGGTTATCCTGACCTCACACGTTCAGCCCGTCAAGCTCTCTTACCTTTTATTTTACTTGTCATTTTGCAGAAGTACATCACGTGGATTTCATATCCTCGAGAGGTTTCAGAAAGTCTCTGAAGCTGATCATTTGTTTACTCTTGGTGTTTTGCCATCTGTTTTAGCAAGATCAAAGTGATGCACACACAAAGCAAAGCATTTAAACTGGAGGACGCTTTACATGATGTTTTGCATTAAAATGGTTTACCTCTATTAAAAGGCATATAATAAAGTGGCCCTCGGCTGTTTTTTTCCCTTACATTTCCAGGTTTTCCTGCCTTACCTGGGCTATGCTCTTTAAAAACAATTCCACAATGCCTTCAGCAAATCACCTTCTCTTTCAAGCCTCTCTCCATCCCTGTGCTTATTAAACTTTCATGGCTGATTTTTTACTTTGATAGCATATGCATATTGTATGGGAGGTGGGTGGAAGCAGGTTACACCGTGCGACTTGACCGGCCGCGCTGCTCTATTGCTCGCGCGACATGAAGCCTTGCATTGTGTCACAACCGCTTCACGTCAGTATTATAACATGACGTGCACATTTGCTTGTTGTGCTTTTTCCGGTGGTGAGTTAATATTATTGCCCTGTTTAGAAATATTCTCCATATTTCAGTCGTTTTTCAATGACTGTCGTCTTTCCGTGATGAAATAAATCCATTTATGCATATGGTACAAGAGTTATTCTAGCAGACTGGGGGAATTTATGACTGCAAATGTTTGGTGCTATTAAAAGCTCAATCAATTTCTTGCTGTAAAACTTCATGTTGTAGCAGATATTACATCACTAAGAGGTGGCAGAAAGATTTTGCCAAGTGGAACATGATCCTGAATCAATTTCTTGTTGGTCCTGGAATAAATTCCTGTCTTATTCTGACCCTGACCTATTAACAAGCCATAAAACCTAATAATATCAGCACGTTGATACTTAGATATTGTTAAAGCACCTCACCCCGGCCCAAAACCTAATCAGCATTACATCACTGACTTATTTAATTTTTAATACAAATTCTTATTATGAATGATTCACCAGTGAACATCATTCAAGGGGACTTTATATTAAATGACCTACACTACTATGTACTTACATTTAAAGTAATAATTTGATACAATGCACCTATTGTGTACATACATGTCTTACATTGTACTTATTTAAAAAAAAAACATGCATGCAATTACATCTTGTTCTACTACTACTTCTACTACTTTGACTGCTACTACTACTACTACTACTACTAATAATAATAATAATAATAAATAATAATATAATAATAATAATAATAATAAAATCAAGTCCTATATCTACTTTTGTGTTGTTGTTGTTGAATACAGGCCTACTGTTTTACATTAATATTACAAAAGTTAAATGGGTTTCAAAAATGATTTTCCCCCAAATCAGATTAGTTGCTTCTGTAATATTGTTTCAGATCCAACACAGATCTAGGAATGCGTCCAGCCCTGAATTTTAAGCATTACCCTTTCCCTCTTCCTATTTCTCCCTGCTTGATAGAAACCAACAAGGAGTCCTGTGTGCCTTACATCAAAAGCACTGTAAGTATCAATAAAAATGTGTCGCCATCCTTGTATTTGGATGCATATGAAGAGGTTTAGCTGGCACGTCTGTTGCACAGACCGAAATGAGATGTGGGAAGAGTGTGATGTCGCGTCCAGGCGCCGTCGAGCCAATCACGAGCAGACAGCAGACAGCAGACAGCAGCCACCATGCGCAGGCACTCCTGCAGATGTTCCCTGATGCATTTGCTCCATTCTCCCTTTCCCTCCTAAAATCACTTTGTCACATAGTAATGCATCATTTCACATACTGAATTTTTTAAATCTGGGCCTCAAAATCCTTTCTGAGCAAGCAATATCCATTAGGAGGAAAAATTATTCATGTGATTCCTATGCATTATTGATCAGCTGATGAAGAAAAAGATGTCCTCCTCACTTTGTCATTATTGTTGTCATCTAAAGCTGCACCACAAAGGGCTGGATCCTCAATTGTTAGACAGTTTTCCAGCAGCTGTGAGAGATAAGTGAGAAATGACTGCAGATTAGATACTAATAGTTCTTCAGGTGAGCCTGAAGCAGAAAGGACGCAATATTGCAGTCTTCTGCTCCATTATTCTGTGCTACATGTGCAAGCTTGCTTACTCGTGCAGACTATGATTTCTGCATTTACATATCAGCATGTCATTATCACAGTATCATGCAAGAGCAAAGACAGTGACATGAGAGCTTCTAGAATGAATGTGATAAACGTCAAAGCAGAGCAGGTGTTCGTTCACCTTGAAGCCTATTTAGAGGAAAGAGGGTTTCAATTATGGGCTCAAAAATGTAGTATACATCAACAAATCCTGGATGCTTGGTCAATGCATCATTATAGCAATGCTATGAACACAATACAGAAGTAGTCTTCATGCAAAATATGTTCACAAATTTGCACAGTAAAAAAAAAAAAAAAAAAAAAAAACCGTAATTCAAAACAAGGGTAAAATTATTGCATATTAACACAGTACACTGTGCCCTATTTTTACAGACTTTTCTTTGAGTGTTAAATCAACACACAACATTTAAGGTGCAGTCACATTAGCAACATTTTGCAGAAAAGCGTAATGCAGAGATGTCTGAAACATACTGTAGCTCAAAAAGTCACCTTCAAACAAAGCAGCTTTCTGTTGGTCAATGGGGGAAAGAGAAAAACTACACCCAAACTTCTGATCATAAACATTTCCATTGAAATAACTCTATTTCAACCACAGTATTTTGCAGAGCAATAGTAAAAGTGACCAAAAAATAACCTTGGTTTGCATGTCAAGGTCTACAGTATCTTCAAGTTAGAGGCTGACATTTAATAATGACTAAATGACTGAATGTAATAAAGAACTAATGAAATAGTTTGATGAATGCCATTTTCTGTGTGTGTTGACATATTTCCTATGAAACAGGATGAGACATATCACAGACCTTGTCCTTTTTAAAATATCCAATATGCTTTTCTATATTGCTAGTTTGTAGTAGGTGGTATTAGAGGGAGGCTCATACAGTATATCTCATTCTTGAGATCATTTTATTGTGGGGAAAAAAAAAAATTCTTTTAGATTTTTCTCATCAACAGTTTTGGAGAGAGAACAGGAGAGTAAGAATAACAGAATAGCTGTATAATGACATACACTGAATCAAATACACTTAGTGCAAGTAGACATATATATTTCTCACATTCTGACACAAGAGCATCAGTGATGTCAGGCGATGGGAAAAGTATTCCAGTTCAATCCAACTTTGTTCGGTTGTGGTTCAGGCCTGGACTTTGATCAGTGTGAACATGTCTACCTTTAGCGTAAAAGACAAAGTCTCAATGGAATACACATTTACTGTACAGTATACCTGATTCACACAGTGACAGCTTGTATTTGTAACACAACTCGAACTTAAAGGAATAGTTTTGCTGAAAAATGAAAATGCATTGCACCTTGTTCGGTGACATTGGTAAGTCACATTCTGGGAATCCATCTGGTGGCACCACAGGACATTCAAACTTCCACATATCCAAATATGACTTTGTTTGGTTACAAGACATGCACACCGAAGGGGTCGATAATAGCAAACCCATTTCTATTCATAAGGAGTCTGTCTCCTATTTGTTGTATAAGAGCTTACACTTTTCTGTAAAGGATTTCCACTAAATCAGAACATGGCAACAGGGATTTTCTCCCATTCATTCAGATATGAGAGTATGTGTGGTGTGGGGCTGTGGGAAGTGTTTTAATTTTATATAAATGTGTGTTCGGTTGGGGTTCAGGTCTGGACTTTATGCAGATCAGTCAGGTTCTTCCACAACACACCAGCATCCAGCACTTTAAAGGTCTACTTTCTTATAAATAAAAATGTTGTTTATTTGCATTGACCCTATGACCCTTTAACCTCCATGGAACCATTCTGGGGAAAAAAATTAACTGGCCACTGCAAGGTTCTTTGGAGAACCAAAAATGGCTATTTGTGAAGTTAGTATTTCAGTATAATACAGCCTTCTTGCTGTTGCTTAAACAATTGCATCTTGTTCGGTTGACAATAAAACCAAAACTACTGCTAACCACAATAATAAGCTCCTACAATAGTCGGACTGCTCAAACTAGAGAGCAGCCTACAGAAGCAGCGCTAGTTGGGACCGCAGAAAAGCCAGTGTTGTGTTAACGGTTGCTGCCTCTCTCATTCTGTTGCTTTGTGACAAAAGGAGCAGATGGAGGCTTTGCAGGTGGGACAGTCTGGAACTTCTGTTCCTGGGGACGCTGGAGAAATAAAGCTGTGAGTCTATCTGAATATCGCCCTCGCTGTGAGCTTTGGTACTGATGGTGATAAATGTATACACACAGACTCTTGCACAGCTGAACAGACTGACAGGCTGGGACACCTTTGAGTTTGCACTCATTGGAATCATGTTCTTGGAAGCTGGTCTTCTCCTTATATAGGTCAAAATAAGATTAGCATTGAACAATGGCTTTTTTTATTATTCTTTTGCTGCTTGCATCATTATGATAAGTGCCTGTTTGGTGTATTTTCTCTTTTCTATCTCACCTTTGTTTGTTACTTTCTGACAGTCAAAATTTCTCTCCCAGAATAATTAATAATTCATCCAGTGGCTTCTTTGATGTGCTGCCAGAAGCTGTATTTTCTCCTAACCCCCTCGATACCTCCTGACACTCCACGGTTCACCTTGCACAAGCATCTATGCTCTCTATAACAATGACCTCCTTTCAAAACAGAAATATTATGGGTTATTTATAGATTGATCAGTGTGAACATGTCTACCTTTAGTGCAAAAGACAAAATCTCAATGGAATACACATTTACTGTACAGTATACCTGATTCGCACAGTAACAGCTTGTATTGGTAACACAACTTGAACTTAAAGGAATAGTTTTGCTGAAAAATGAAAATGCATTGCACCTTGTTCGGTGACATTGGTAAGTCGCATTCTGGGAATCCATCTGGTGGCACCACAGGACATTCAAACTTCCACATATCCAAATGTGACTTTGTTTGGTTACAAGACATGCACACCAAAGGGGTCGATAAAGCGATCTGTTCATCTCAATTCATATTCATCTCAACGGTAGCTGCTCAGCTGGTGCTGGACCCCCAGAAGCATGCAGCGTCTTTGGCTCAAAAATAAGAAAAGATAGCAGCAATCATCTGAGCCATAAATGCTAGGTGACTCTGTGAATCACTCTGGAGCTGCAGGTTACATGTGATAACACAGATGGCAATAACACACACAGTCTTAACACTCCACTAGTAAAATAAATAAATAAATAAAACTAAAATTGAAAAAAAAAAAATAGGAATCAAAGAATGCTTTAAGAGGATGCATTAAATTGAAAAACAAAAAAGTGAAATTATAGACATGTATAATGTTACTAAAGAGGTTTTTTTCCCCCAAAATAAATGTTGTTAAGACTTTTTATTCCTCAAAAAATAGTTATTAGGCAGCTGTCTTCAGCATTTCTAAAGGGTCAAGTGACACTGAAGACTGGAGTAATGACAGCTGAAAATTCAGATTTTCCATCACAGCAATAAAAGAGCAGAAAACAGTTATTTTAGATTGTGATAATATTTCACAATATTACAGTTTTTACTGTATTTTTAATTAAATAAATGCAACCTTGATAAGCAGAAGAGACATTTCCTTACCAACCCCAAACTTTTTGAATGGTGGTCTGTGCTGATGCGTCTTGGAAAATAATTTTCTATAATTTATCTGTGAGTTTTATTTTATCATGTGTGTGTGTGTGTGTGTGTGTGTGTGTGTGTGTGTGTGTGTGTTTCTGGGTGAATTATTCCATAATGGAAGCAGTTTTCATGTTTCTCAGTTTTAGAGCTAATCAAACGCTATATCTTATTTTGTTTCCGTCTCAGGCACTTGGGAGTTATTATACCGCCTATAATAGTCTTGTTTCAGCAAAAGGAGGTTTTGTTTTTCTTTTTATGCTGTGTAGGGAAAATATATCCCAAAAGAATAGCTGTTCTTGATAGTTTGTGTGAACCCTCAGCCAATCACAGCACTGCTACCGCTACTGCTTAAGAGAAACGGCTATATATTTGGCTATCATAAGCAAAGGAATATTATGTTTTCTAAAAATAATAAGAAAAATAATTCTTATGGTATTAAATGTGTACAGTATTACATCTGTGCTTAAATTTAAAAATAATGGATGAGACACAACATTACTTGAGAAGATATTATGAAGCAAACTTTTTTGCTTTACTGCAAAAAAAAAAAAAAAATGCTTTTTACACATTGCTGTACACAAACAATAATAGCTTTACATTTTTCTTACAGTTATGATGTTAGATTATTTTAGTAGATGATTTTATCCAAAGTGACTTACAGTGCGTTCCACACATTTTCGGGAATCAAACCCATGAACTTGACATTACTAGTGTTACAGTATGCCCCAGAAGCTGAGCTACAGGAACACAATGTACCATTTGCGTACAGCCCAGGTCACTTTGGAGCCCTTTGCACGTCCCATTGTGCGGCTGTGACTTTGCATGCCTGGCTCTGTACATTAACTTTCAAAACAGCAGGAAATTCTCAATTCTCTAAATGAAAGCGAAGAATCTGCTCTCTGCATAAGTGTACGTTGCTTGCTTCTGAGGATGCTGCACTTTGGTAAGGGTTTCACAGCTAAATAAACAGCAATGGTTGAACATCTACAGTTTGAATACAAACTAGATTTTTTACATCTAAAGAAAAGTGTGAGTTTTGTCTGCCCATACAACACTCGCCACTGTGTTACTGCGAAAATCTAGTCTTTTTAAATTAGGGGGTCCTGAGTCTGGGTTGAGGGTTTCAGAAAAGGTTGATGATCTGCTTTCAATAGTTGGAGTCTGAAAGACACTTAACTTTCAGTAATTTGTCGATGTTACCGCATAGACTGAGACCACTGGATGAGAACAAAAACTGAACTGACCTAAGCTGGATGGTGGCACTATCCTCTTCTGTAGAGCTGCTTCACAGCCGAATCACGTCTTACAACATCAACACTGGTAATGAACCGAACTGAATTAACATTGAACAGATTCAAGCTGAATAACGACATTGCTGCTTTTTGTACTATTTACAGCTGAATTGTATTTGATGAACTTTGATGAACTTTGATGAAGTTCACACTGTTATTGATCTGATCTGAACCAACACTGAACTGACTTGAGCTAAATAATGACACTATGTAGACCTTAGCCAGGTTTGATGCCAGTATCTAATTTAAATGGGTCCAATTATGATTTTCACTTTTTCTTCTTTAGTTAGGGTTGAGGTTCGGGTTAGTAATGTATAATTTTGCTGTTTAAGTAAGAAAAAAAGGTTACAAAACTCAAAGTCCACTCTAAAAGGTGATATTTTGTTTAACAGAAAACACTTTCAGACCCACAACAACTGGCTCCTTTAGACTACAGTGCACTTCTTCCGGATCTTTTGACACCACAAAATCACTCATCTAAATAATCCCTGCCCACAGAACATGCAAAAAAAAAAAAAAAAAAAAAAAAAAAGGACTAGTTGAGCTACACTGGAGAAGATAAAGAAGAGACGCTTTTGTAAAGTGTTGTTGCCATGGCATGGTTATGGTGAGGAAAGTGACATTTCTAGAACACGCTTGAAGTGGTTCGCCAATTACAACGCACTGGGCCAGCTGACCAATCAGTATTTTGGAAGTAGGGGCTTCAGTGTAACAGGAACTAAACAAAAAAAAATTGTTTTTGGAACAATCAAGCACCTGTTGAAACCTATTCTAGGACACCCCAAAAACCAAATAAAAGGGCATAATAGGACCTCTTTAACATGGATGAAAACAAAGCTGTGTGGGATAGACTGTATAAACACTGACACTGTAAACATAGCTGTGTGGGATAGACTGTATCTCACAACTTTCTAAACAAAACATAGCTGTGTGGGATAGACTGTATAAACACTGACACTGTTTTATGGAGTTTTACTCTACTGAAAGTTGTTTGGGTAAGACATTTTGTCAAGTGAACAATTTGTTTTTTTTAATCACAGCCTCGTTTTCATCCCTGTCGAAAATTAAATATGGCACTATCCTGCCTAAGTTCTGTTGTCTTTTAGATCTGCTTTACAGTAGAATCCAAAATGTCTTCATAGTCAAGTTTCCATACTTGATTATGCTATTTGTCTGTTTATCTCTGTGAAGCTGCTTTGACACAATTTGTATTACAGCATACTAAAAAGTTGACTTGCCTTGACTAATACACATCATTAAATATGCATCAAGCCACAATTACTTTACACCCTCCTAATTGCCTGTAAAACAATAATTAGCAGTGGAATAAATGTCTGACCTCACAATTCACAAAGATTGGAAAACACGCAGAAATTGTTAGCAAGATTCTGGTGGGCAGTGCAGAAGTCCATTTCCAGGCAGTCCCAGTCTACTGGATCCACCTGCGAAGCCCTGCTCACTGACATTGGCAGGTTGCATTCTGGGAATCCATCTGGTTGCACCACAGACAGGAGGAAACCTGCTAATTAGCTCTCTCTGTAAAGGGGCTGGGTCGGAGTGAATTCCCAGCTGTCATTAAACATATTCGAAAAGGGGGAGAAGGATGAAAAACACTAGGGATCCGATGCTCTAATTCCTCTTTTTAGAAGAAGGGATCCGTTTGTGTTACGCTACACAGGCCCAATGCACAGAACCTCTGTGAAATGCACCGCAGAGTAAAATTCTTGTTCATTGGGGGGTATGTGGTGTAATGAATTCCTTTATTGTCGCTTCGTGAGGCTTTGAAAGAGGAAAATCCCATGGTGTCACCTTTGACAAACCTTCTTTTCAAACCCCCGCAGAGCCTCATAGAGACAGAAGGCTCGAAATCACACGAGGTACTAAAGTACAGTAGAGTGCAAATGACAGAAGAAAATATGCAGAAATATACATAATAGCTCTCCGATGACTGACTTGTGGTTAGGCGACGGCGACAAACGCACCGTAAGTGGCTTGAGTCATTTTGCAGGGAAATATAAAGGCCGGAAAAGCTCCACTTTGGCGATTAAAGCTCGCACGCTGAGAATTCTCAATCTCCTTTCCCTAGAGCAATTGTGTTTACACACATGGCCTGCACAAGCATTCTCATTCAATGATTAAATTACTGTTTTATCCGGGAAACTATAGCAGCCATTCAGATCCAAATGACTTTAATCTCGGCGCTCCGGTTGCCCAGTCACCGACTGCTCGGAATTCTAACGCTGATCACCTGGCTGCATCCCACCAATCAAACATCTCACGGGCCGCACGGGGCAGAATTTGCCTTTGTTCATGAATAAACTGAGCAATGAGAATTCTGGGACGTTCCCACCAGATTTATAAACAATAAATATGCAAATTGAAAAAAGCAAGCATTTACATAGCAGCAATCGTAGAACGGGAGTGAAATGGAGTGATCTGGATGTAACTGTACTCTCTTGAATACATATCAGGTAAGAACCCACCTTGTATACATTTATAATGGACTTATTTCCGCAGTGTAAATGGTAGTGTCACATGGGGAGTTATCATAAGGTCTATTAATATGAGGTCTTTTGTTCAAACTTTGTGTGTGTGTGTGTGTGTGTGTGTGTGTGCGCGCAACAGATTTCATGCAAAAAGCCAACAGTATAAATATAATTGAAATGAAGATAAAACCTAAATAAATTGATAAAACTGATAATAAAAAATGATTTAAATTGTAATTATTTGTCAGTGTGTTTGTTTTTTTATAATAAACTTGTGAGTATGCAGCTATACTTTTATTTGCTTTAGTGCTCCATTCAAATTATTTGTTGCACTGCTAATTTTAATTTAATTATTTTTACTTTTTTAATGTATTTTACTTTTTTAATGTCTATTTTTTGGCATGGATTATAATTGTTTTAATTTGTTAAAGTAAAATATCAAACACATTATAGGAATTTAGAGGCAAACAAAAAAAAGTCGGGGGAAGTTCTCACATTTCTTTTACATGTCAATTTCTTCTGTCCAAAACAAAGATTTTTTTGACTCACTCACAAAATTACAAGTATGGATGGATGGATGGATGGATGGATAGATAGATTAGTCCCAATGAGATTGCTTTAGTGGTTGTGTTATTTTGCCATTCTGTTCCTTTTTATATTGAGGCAATGCAAATCACATAATTCAATAGCAAAAGGCTCTCTATAGATGTCCTGGAAAGCAGGGTTACTCACACCCCCTCTCTCCTACGTGTGTGCGCGCTTTTGGGTTTCCTAGTAACCCGCGCGCCTGTGCTGGCGTGTCCGCGCAGCGCGCACTCGTGAAGCTCTTGTGGAGCTCGCGAACACGCGGAACCAGAGCATCAGGATCATACGCGCAGGAAAAACACGAGAATGTGACTGGAGTGTAAAGGATGAAGGATGCGTTCGCTGAAAAAGGTCACACGAATTGCATGAAGAGCGCTGGGAGGAAATCTTAACACAGCCACGGATTACCACTAATGCGCACGCATCGCGGCTTTTTTTTAGGGAACGGGAATACCAGGAATGGGGAATTTGATGTTTCACCAAAGCAGGTGAGTTGTTCATGAAGATAATGCTTGTTTGTGAGGAGAAGTTATTAGTCACCAAACGGCCAGCCTGTAGAAGGCGTTACGCACTGCTATGTCTTATCCCAAGATCTCTTCTGTCAGGATTGCATCTAACAATTGGGTGAACTTCAGTGTGCCTTGCGTCTGTGGCGAGGAGATGCGCAGTTAGATGAAGGAGAGGTGAAGCGGGCTTGGTGAAGTGCTGCGATGCCGGTAAAAGTGACAGGAGATGAGGATGAGGATCTCTTGCACTTGTTACATCGCGTCTGCAATGCAAGCGAGCGTCGCGACGCGACAATTCCAGAACGCCCCCAGTAAAAGAGCGCAGAGGAGGCAGCGCGTCGCGTCCCGTCGCTCATATAAAAAAAGTCTTTGATTGGTCGAAGAGGTACCGACGTATGGATTCCAGCCGCAACCTCTAGCGGTCTGCAGTTTAGTCGATTTGGGTAGTTCTGTCGCGTCGCGCCGCTAACAGATCGCGTGTCATTTTAAGCGTCTTCCATGTTGCGTTTATGTTACGCCTGGATTCCATTACGAGCTGATGATTGGATTTATGGTTTTACTGAAGACGTCTTTAGATTATGAGACTATTATAAATTTATTGTGAACATTTTGCAATTATTTCACAATTTAATTTAATTTATTAAATAATAATAATAATAATAATAATAATAATAATGTTCAAATTATGTGTTTTTAGAAGTGTTCCATGCGATATGTACAGGAAAAAAAACCTTTTTTAAACATATTTCATAAAATTGATATATTTGTATAATGTATATCGTGAGTCTGTAAATGATTTCAGCATTTTCTTTTTGTAATGTAATTAAACATTCTAAATTGTCCTGCTCTGTGACAAAAGGCTACATTTTTAAAAGTGCAAATATGCCATGTAGTGTCTAATACAGGCTTATAAAAACTGCATGCATGAAGATTTATGAAAGAATTTGAGACATGTTTGAAATAGCTCTTAATTGAAACTCCTTACCCTTTAATGTTAGTTTTATACATTCAACAGATAATCTTGATATTTGCTTGTTTCACGTGAACAAAATGATGGCAGCTTTATATAATGACATGTTAAACTGGCTGGTGTCAGGGCTTGATTGGCTTTGTAGTTTTAATTTTTAAGGACCAGACTGTCAAACTGTAGTTTAAAAGACTTGAGAGACGATTTGCACTGAATTGCAAAGCAGAGAGAGAGAGAAAGAGAAAGAGAGAGATGTGCCTCGGAGTTGTCATGGTGATTTGGTGAATAAGCAATTGTCCGTAAAGGCAACATATTAAAAGGGATTGCTGTTGCCATTCTCAATCACTGAAGAGCATATTTCAGGTCTCACTTCGAGAAGGGTTAGAGTTGGCTTAGGGTTAGACTCATTTTGTTGTGAGAAAACATACTGCAGCATAAGTGATTGTGATTGGTCCAAGTGGATTCTATCTCAAAAGAAAGCCTAATTCCGTAGCCCTGCCATTCACGCTGCTTTATCTTGTGTTTTTACGGAGGGAACCTATTTATGTGCTCTGGCATTTAGTGTCTCGAAGGATTATGCACGGTCCTGCTTTTGAATTTCCTCTCTCTCAATGTCTTTATTTGTATTTTGGCCTCGTACGCTGGTGTTTTTGAAGTAGCCGCTGACTTAAATCCATTCTGAATGACACATCCGAGTTCAGAGCTCTTTGCATCTTTCTGATGCCTGCTTTTAACTTTAAGGAACAAGTTGTCAGAACCAGACTGTTTTTTTGTTTTTTTTCATACAGACCAAATAAATTCAGAACAACTGTAGCAATTTATTTCTTACTTGCAGCTCTAGTGTATTTTCATGTCACTGTTATTTCTTGGTAAGCATTCTTCTTCGTGGTTATTCATTATCTTTTAAAAATGAATGTACCAACCAACATTTACAAGTACACGAATAGCCTGCACATTTATTCTTACAATGCAATAATAATAATAATAATAATAATTAAAAAGAAAATAAATAAATAAAAATGATGAATAAATAAATAAATAACAATTTGAAAAAAGTATTTTTGTTTCTAGTTAAAAATATCCAAAGAAGAAAAATACACAATTGAAGCAAACATGCATAATATACTAAGACTTTTTTTGAGGGAATACATTTTATTATGTTAGCTTTCTTAGCCTGCTGGCAAATTGTTTAACTTCAAATTTGTTCTAGAAAAAAAATGTAATTAATATCTTATACAGTGTGGCTTATCAAATTAATTTCTCCTATTTTGAAGATATTTAGATTTTTTTTTTTTTTTTTTTTTTTTTTTTTGGGGGAAATAAAATAGCTTTATTGCTGTTTACTATGGTTTTGTCAAGTAGGAATTGAATATTGTCAAAAAAATCCAGGAAAATGTCCTATTTGGCAGAATCATTCTCTTATAAATAAAGGTGCTTCATGATGCCATAGAAGAACCTTTTTGTCTAAAGATCCTTTAACATTGAAGATCCTTTCTGTTTCACATAAGGTTCTTTGTGGTGAAAGAAGGTTCTTCAGGTTATAAAAAGGTAAGAAAGAGATGGTTATTTAAAGAACCTTTGACTGAATGGTTCTTCTATGGCATCGTTTGAAGAACCTTTTGAAGCACCTTTATTTTAAGAGTGCACTCTCAGAAACTTTCCCACATTTTCATGTAGCAGGATCAAAGGGATTTAGTATCAAGGTCAATAAATTTTGAATATATGCTACAACAAATCATTGCTAGCTACTGGGTTTTCCTGTTTTCATAGTTACTCCAATGTTCCATACACTGAAAGATGGGGGCACTTTGATGTCATGAATGAAAACAGAACTGGAAAGTCAGAAAACAAGAAAAGCCCCACAGCATCAATTCTGCCGCGTAGTCTTTCACTGTTAGATCAAATCAGGTGATCTGTTCTGCGAGTCACCTTTATTGACCTCCACGGCTGAAAAACACTGGACTATTGCCATCACTCAGATGAAGGTCACTCAGAAGACAGTAATTCATCTGCCTCTGTGTTTCTGAACTCAAAATACTGCAGAACCTGCTAGAGAAGTGAATGCAAGCAATGACTGATGTGGTTTTCTGTGTCGGTTTATCTGCTGAATCTGAACTCAGTGAATATCTTCTTGAAGTGTCTTTTCAGGGATGAGAAAACACTCATGCAGCTTTTTACATTCCAGGCAGGGTTTACATTTGATAGCTGTATGAGTGAATCATAAAAAAAAAATTACATTTTACTCAAATATCAAAAGGAAAAACAAATATGAAATTATATTTTTTTACATAAAAGAAAATGAATAACCGTATTGCTAGGGCCATTGAGATTTTTATTATTATTTTTATTTTTTTTTTTTTTTTTTTTTTGCATTGTAATTTTTATGTTTATTTCCATGACAATTAACATACAGTATACAGTTATAAATTACAACTTATTATTATTAATAATAATTCATAATAATCATAGCAGTGCAATAAATCATTTTTAAGCAAATACACACCTTATGGAGTTGCATACTTTGTAAAGAAGAGTATAACTTATATGAGTTTATTATAAACACATTTGTGCAACAACTACTATTAAGATACCTTTTTACAATTTTAAACATTTTACATTTCAAGAATTGTTTATTTAATTTAAGTTTTATTTTCATTTCAGTGATATTTATATTTTTGGCTTTTTGCATTAAATACATTGCACACACACACACACACACACACACACACACACACACACAAGTCAGGCATGTAGTTATGTACTTGAACCACAGAGGTGTTTAAAAATTGTGTTTTCAAAATGTACGAAATATTGATACTTTGATTTCTCTAGCAAAACCTATTTTAGTTTCTTCCCAAATACAATGCCTTTATACTTTTAAACTACTTTAAAATGGATAACATGAGCCCAGCAATGATACATACACATCAGCGTAAATAGCAGAAAAAGATAATAGGCTTGATTTTACAGATCATTTCAACTTCCATATTCCTTTTGCTTTTATTCAGAGCTGAATTTAATGGCAGTCTGCAGGATGTGAGCATTGCTCTTTGAAAAGACTGCTGGTGTGCACTAGGTACAACACAATGTTTGTCTTTGTGCTTTAACTGGCATGTGAATGCGTTTGTATAAAGCACACACACACACACACACACACACACACACACACACACACATACACATGCGCATGCTTAATAGCCATTTCAAAGATTTAATGTTGAGCACTATCTTGCAAGCATGTCTTTCAAAATGTCTCCTTGTGTCCTCTACAAAACCGCTGAGATTTTCTGTCAATCAGACAGGTCGCTCCAGGCTTACTTCAGTGAAAAAGGTTGTTAGAGGAGCTTTACACATTTGTCGGAGGTAACAAAAAATATTGGTGAAGTAATTCAAATAAACTAGTAACTATGGGTGTGTGAAAATAGATTTGTTAAAAGGCTAAAAGGGAAAATCCTGTTGAAAAGATAAGTCTACATATCCACTTCATATCAGTCTCTTGGCAAGCGAGATGCCACTAAAAAGCAACAGGAATGGAATCTAAATGTTCTCGGCCAGCATTCCTCTGACCTTGTCTCAAAAGATCTCTTATACTCTCATAAAGCAGACTAAAGCACTGCACTTCCCAAAAGAACAAGGACGCCTTTATTCCAGGCTCCTTATTTCTGTTCTATTTACCAAAGGGTTGGACAAATGACCTTGCATCAGCTATTTTGTAATGTTATACAAATCTGAGGCTTCTGCTTTTGTTCATACGACTGACATGACCTCAGGTTGCAAGGTGCATCAAATGTGTGAAGTTACAGGGCAAAAAATAAATAAATAATTCAGACATAGGAACGAAATGTTAAGATGTATAATGTGACTTACTATTTAACCACCTGGTCTCATGCAAGTTCAGTGACTAAAACCATTAGAGTCCTTATACAAACATACACTTACAGTCTTCGATAAGAAATCGGTACATGTCTTATACTGAAAAAAAGATAATTTGTTAAGTTGGGAAAGCATGATTAAATATGCAAATGTATGATTGATGTATAAAATTATTTATGGTTTTTCTTCATCCCCTCTTGGTTAGTTAGTTAGTATTAGAACAACTGATTATCATTCTACAAGAGATGCATTAAGAGGAGACTGTATCATACCACTTAGATTAAGTAATTTTAGTCAGTCTGCTTTTTCTGTCAAAGCTGCACCAGAATGGAATACTATTCCAACAACTATATGAGATCTAGACACATATGATTTATTTAGGGTTCAATTAAAAAATTGGTTAATTAGTACTCAGATTTGTCAACACTAGAATTTTATATTTGCTAGCTATCCTATTATTGATTGTATCTTGTTTGTATTGTCTTTATTTGATCCTATTGATTTTAATAGAATACTGTATGATTTGTACTATGTAATTATTAAATTTTCTAGTATGTATTTTTAATAAAATTTTCTTTTAGGGTGACTTGTAACATCTTGTCCAGGGACTACGGATGTAAAATAGCCTTTGGCTATTCTGGTACATTTACAAGAATGTTTTATTATTGTAAAATGTCCCTGTTTTTTTTTTTTTTTTTTTTTTTTTTTTTTTTTGCCAAATTATTATTTTTTCCTTTCTCTTTTTCCTGAAAATGCTGGTTTATGTTATTACATAAATGTTATTATGCAATCCAATATAATTATTGTATTAAAACATATAGTGACTTTTTTCCCACAAGGTATAACAACATAAATTTTTATATATATGTATATATATATATAACTTTTGTTATTTATTGTTTTACATTTTTTTAGCTAATAACTTAGATACATTAACTTGTAACTTCAATTATTTAGTATTTGTGTCTTAAAATAATTATTGTAAGACATACAAATTAATTTCTATATGAATGCAGCAGGTTGCTACAAATACAGTGTTACAGGATTATACAGTATGCATACACTATGCCATGTAAGAGTGGTCAAATCACTGCAATATCCGAAGCTTTTCTTCTAAGAATCTAGAATGCTTACAGAGTATTTAATATTCATATCTTTTATAAAGAATATACATAGAATATTGAAACGGTATGCTGTTGACAGAGAATATTGATTGCATCATCATTTAGTTCAATTAGTTCAGTCATTATTTCACATAAAACTCAAGCAGCAGTGCTAGAGTAGACCTTAAATCAGTATGACAGCGTATTACACACACAGGCAGTGAGAGCCTCTTATTGGTTGTTTCATGCTTAGAAGAGACGGCTCTAAAAATGCATCATGCTCCATCTATCTGGAGAGACAATGAGAGAGTTAGCTCCAGAGTGGCAGCATTCAACATTTTCTGAATATGTATATATTACGTATTGTGATGGCAGTCCAACAATGTGAAGAGGTTGAGCCTGTTTTTTATATATTTATTTATTAATTTGATCTTAAGGATAGCACAAGTGTTGTGCTCTAGAGTTCTTTGGATACATGATCAGAGATAAGACCTCAAGAGGCTGTTCCCAGAGGCTCTCATTGATTCCTCAGGGCAGCCTTTTAAGGAGCTTAGTAAAAGCTGCTAGCAGGAAGACCATGTAGAATAGCGCAAATGGGCCACATCTGAACGCCTCCATCAAACCTATATGTGGGTCACGACCATTAGGGATTTAATAGCAGTTCTTTTCTTCATCCTTTTGTTAATTTTATAAGGTTATAATGGGCAGTGCACTGTAACAAAAATCCTGTTAAATTTACAGTTCAAAACTGGCTGCTGTGGTTGCTAGAAATTCTGTGTGAATGAATGCACACAACATGAAAATGTTTCAGGCGTTATGTAATGGCAGTTCGGTATATTAGCCATATAGATCACATTGAATGATAACATGTTATTATGCCATCCTACTTCAACAAGTAAAATCTGCTCATAATGTGTCTCACAGTATTGCCTGCACAAATACAAAACACACTACAGTACTGTAATGCAGTCATAAAAAAAAAAATATGTTACAAAAATTCTGTACACAACTTATTTTAAATATTTGGTCATAGTTTATTTTGGGGACCAATTATCCCTATCAACTAACTATTAACTTTGATTGTTGCATCAATGAACTCTTAATTTGCTGATTATTAATAGTTAGAAAGATAACTATTAACCCACAGAGGGTTAAGGTTAGGTATGGTGTCTAAAATATAGTCATACAGAATAATAAATGAATTTTTAGGGTTAGGGTTAGGGCTAAGGGTTTTGTAAGCACTAATAAACAGTTAATAGTGAGGATTGGCCCCTAAACTAAAACATTACCAAATATGCAAATATGATGCATACTGTAAACTGAAATATTAAATGATATTAATAATGTTTGAAATTCCACCAATATAAATCTATAGTTACATCTATAAGTAAAATGAAGCAGTTTACATGATGGAAATAAACCATCCTTTCAAAACATGAACTGAAAGGGAGCCAATTCTTCACATTTGAAATGTGCCTATCCTAGGAAGAAACAAAAGAAATAAAGCAAGTGTGATTGTAAAGACAATGTTACTTGATCGCGCATGTGACATAAATTTCAGTAATGGGTTTCCACCGTAGGCGAAGAGTTTTGAAGGCTTCTTCTGCGGCTGGGGTTATACTGTATTTTCACATCCTCTTCAGAGTTTTAAAGCAAGGTCAAGCTGTACATACAACCCATTACTGAGGAATTAACATACAAAAGCCAGCAAGCCTTGTCAAACAAGAGCTGAAGGTAGAAGGTCAGGCTATGGTGAAGTGGAAAACGGGGTGATAAATGAGAGTGTTACGTCTCGCGTATGTTAACGGATTGAGACGCTAGCTCATGGAGGGTGAGCGGCTGCAGGATTACTGAAGTCTCTCCAGCTTTGGTCAGCCAGACCATTTGCTCCAGGGTTAGAGAGTGCAGATAGATGCATGCTGCTTGGTTTGCAGTGGGCAGCAGGGTTACCCAACACATCAGTCCTGCACTCCATCACATACAGAGACTGTTTACCGAACACTTACTCAGCTGTGATAGAAGTGGGAGGGTGAGACCTTTGAAGTAAATATGTGTTAAAATAACCCCTGATTCCATCTGCATTCAGTGGGTTTATGTGACAGATCTGCAGCGTGAGGTGGATTGATATTTCTCTGCAGTTGTCAGAAGATCTGACTACCTGTAGAAATTGGATTCCCAAAATCAAATTAGTGCTAACGCTATCACTATTTCCACACGGATATGGTAAAATATGATCGTAATTGTAACCGGAAAAGACAGTAAAAATTCTATGGTAAAAAGGGTTAACGTTGAATATCTTCTTAACAGATATGTACATTACGGTTTTACGTTACATTTCATGTTGTTAAATTAATGTTTATTGCATTGTTTTATTGTCCTGTGTTACCATTTTATTTATTTATTTCAGAAATTGTAAAAATCTAGTATTATGAATAATTTGGACCTTTAGTATGACCTCTAGACTTCATCGAATCTAGTGTATACCATCTAATCTCCATTCATATAACAGTATTAATATTTAAATATTTGCTGTTCCTCCAAGACTCTCGGAGATGCGCATACAGAACCTTGCCGGCACGATAACTTACTTCTCTTCTAAATGCAATATTAATATATTTGATCGTTACACTGACTCTAATGTTATGCTAGCATGACATTAATTGAGTACATATATCTTAGCTTAAATATCATTTAGGGTCATTCCATGTCTAGTGCTCTGAAAATTGTAAAGTTGTTTTAATTTTTAACTCTTTCCCCACCAGCTGTTTAAAAAAAAAAAGAGTTAAGCATTTTTGATTGTTTTCACAAACCTTTAATGACCCCTAGAATATTTTGTTGTATGAATATCTGAACATGAAAACCATGCAAAAATAACTATGAGAAAATCGTGTTTTGGTCAACAACTACATTCAGATCGGATTCAGAATCAAATCACAGATGGAGTAGATCGCTTCCATCAACACCCCAGAAGCCCCACAGTCCTAAAACACTTCCTGGGTCGATGTTTCATTCTGTTGGAATGTTTGAATCTGAATTTGAATCACTTATTTTTTTCTTTTTTTTTTTTTTTTTTTTTTTTGCTTCTCCTTACAGTATATGTGCTATTGGTGGTTTCTTCTTCTTCTTTGCTTGTGTTTTGATCCGAGCACCTACCACCGTATAACAGTGTAAACACAGAAAGCTGGAAAATTCCGTCAGTGGCAGGGAAAGAGTTAACTTTCCTAATTGTCCAAAAACTGGTGGGCTTGTAGTACCAATACGTAGAGGTATACATTTACACATCTTTCCTAAAGCCACATTTTTCTGAAGCAAGATTTACAATTTACAAAAGATTTACAAACCGTGTTGCAACTGTTTTACATAAGAATTCATTTGAAAGAGTCCCACAATCTTTAATAAAGAGCCTCTAAACTTATTAAAAGTTTGATAGTTTGTGGCTGGAAGCACTGATGTGTCTTCTACCGAAGTCTATTTTTAACTAAGGCCAGGTTGGCAAGGCCTTTTTAAAGACAGTCCTTGTCCTTTATGAAGCTTACAGCCCATCTGTGCACAGATGCTTCCCAAAACCACCTTGCTTATTAGAGTAGCCCATTCCCCCGTGACAACACGACCGTATAAGCATAAAGAGCACACATTCCAGAATATTAATAAGACATTAATCTGTCACAAGCAAGAGCATGTAAATGAACGTGCGAAGTGTGTTCTTGTTTTTCCTGATTAGCTGGAATGATCATTTGCCCTAAATTTGGCACAAACCGAAAATGGGTTTGTGCCCCAAATTTCCCTAGGAAAATATTTAAATGTGAAATCAAAGAAAGAGAGAACATATGCCAAGATGCTAATATTGTTGTTTATGTTTTGTCCCTAATAAATCTTAATACGTTTGTATTGTCTTGCATAAAGATAGTTGTACAGGGTTTGGAATGACATGAATGTGTAATTTCAGGGTTCTTGTGTGCATTATAAAGCTGCCTAATGAGCCATCGTTTTTTTTTTTTTTAATTAGGTTATTTGCGTTGCCGCATATTGAATCTTTAATATTGCCACATATAGAGGCTTACCTCAGAATCGAGGCCATTTCAAAAATAGACGGCTGGATTTAGTCCCTCAGAAGTGTACAGTGATGAATTTGTCGTTGTGGGTCAGTGTCACAGTGGTCTGGGTGAAGGAGACAAGGAAATAGAGTCATTACGGGAAATTCCCAAGCCTCTGTCTGCTTGGCAAAGAAAGCGCTCCGTGTCTGGGGAACGTTAGATTATGTTTGAATTGTCATCCAAAGAGCAGACAGAGCAGCTGCATTGTGTGTCCTGCAATTTCTTTGCCAGAATCAAGCTAAATTGATCAGTCTATCAGCACTTGCTTTGAAACATGTAATTTGCAAAAACAGAAATCAGGTATTGTATTGGAGTCTGAAACCGCTGGCAAACACACCACTTATCTGAACGAGTGTCTACAGCTTGTGGCTATAATGTGTATGGCTTACCTTGCATAGGACGTGTATATAGGTGCACATGGGAGATGCAGAATGAATAGGGGGTTGAAGAGGGTACAAATCAGAGAAGTGAAATGGAGGATGGGGAAAGAGGTTTTGAAGATGATAGCTAAGATGTAATGAGCCTCTTCATGTGCAAACAGGTGATGCAGGATCTGCTCGTATTGGTATATTTCTGCATGCGGTTTGGAGAATAAATGGGACTATATGAAGTGTAGCATAAAGATTCTTGTTTTAAATTCAAGTAGCTTCACCTATAGTTTGATAGCATGAGTCACACTTAAGCCATATTAGAAAATATACCCACATGAAAGCACACGCTATTAAATACCGTATTAAGTTGCTATAGACCATTAAATGTTTACAGTGTTAGCATTAATTTTGCTGTTAGGCTACTATGCCTTACTCTTGTTTTTAAAGCTGGAATGAAGCAGAAATCGAAGGGTTCCCGAAACATTTGAAGAAAATGTACTGTATTTATAAAAAAACACTTTAGTATAGGGACCAATTCTCACTTTTAACAAGTTGCTTAGTAGCATGCCTATTATTAACATACAGTATGTGACGCTGGACCACAAAACCAGTCATAAGGGTAAATTTTTTTTTTTTATTTATTTTTTTTATTTTTTATTTATACATCATTTGAAAGCTGATTTTGTTTATTTTTTATGCTAATGATTTTTTGCTTATGAGTAATTTTGTTGTTTTTGGTCATGTATTGTTTTTTTTTTTTTATGAAGCACATTTTCTCTATGACCATATTCTACATTCCTAATCCTACCTAAACTTAACCACTACCTTATTAACTATTAATAAGCAGCACATTAAGAATTTATTGTAGCAGAAGTCATAGTTAATGGTTTGTTAATAATGAGAATCAGACCTTAAAACTGACCAAATCAGTTTATAGACATTACCTGCATATGGCGATGAAATTCTGACTAGTTATTTTATTTATTTATTTTTAGTGCTAAGCATAATGAAGATACTTGTATTCAGTACAGAATGTTTCATGACATTTTAAAATTTCTTTTTTTTTTCTTTTATATAACCTGCAATGATGAATCATACACTGTAGGACAAGGAACAAATATGAGACATTAAAATAAATATGAATTTTGTGTAGATTATTTTAAACGTATTATGTTAAAGTGCATTTAAATCAACAATGATTTTAAGCATTAGAAAACTGCACCATTGTCTGGGAGCTAGAAGGCTTTATTTGTTCATCATTTATCTGTGCAATGGAAATGGCTGTAGGAAATGTAAGTATATTGGAATAAAATGAGACACTTGTTTTCATGATTCGTGAAGAAAGAGTTCATGCAAAAATGAAACTTCTGTCATCATTTACTCTCCCTCATGTTGTTCCAAACCCAAATAACTATCTTTCTTCAGTGAGGAGCAGAATGCTGTTATAGACAGAATGTCAAAAGTGACAGCCACAGTCACCATTCGCTTTTCTTTGCATTGAAAAAAGATGCAATTAAAATAAACAGTGACTAGAGCTGTCAGTCCTTAACATTCTGCCAAACATCTCCTGTTCTGTTTCATGAAAGTATGCTTCACTCTGAAATATAGGCTGCATGTAAACTACCAGTCAAAAGGTTTTGTACTTAGTATTCATAATACAATAGGTGATTGAAACAATATGTACTGCTGAGATTCTGAATGGGCTGAAACATGTTTTCTTATAAGGCAGTATAATTGTTTCTTCATAATATTTGGAAAAGTGCTCTCGTCAGAAATGCACCTATGATGCATAATAATGTTGTCAAATTTAGGAAGCTCAATAAGTTTTGGTTAGAGCTAGTAATCAGTGCTGCAGGGCGTACAACAATTGCTTAAAACCACTTTCTAAAAACTTGCTTACAGTGGCAGAGATGATACGCTTAGTTTACAGAGCAGACTACGACAATTTCATTACAAATCTGCTTTGAATACATCCCCATTTCCTCTAATAGAATACTTGGATAATCTGCTCATTGACTTTAATGTTGTCAGACGTATCTGGCATCAACCTTTCTTTGACCCTTGCGTGACCCAGTATCTAAACCACATATGGTATGACGAATGGTTTTCATGCTTTTAGCCTGAATAGATGAAATCATGCAAATACTCAGATGTAGTTCCTGTAAAGCCAAAAACGGACCATGCATTTGCATGATGGGGCAATTCTGCAGGAATCCTCTTATTTCAGCACAAGGACATTGTGCCCCACAGTGATGATTGTTCCTCTTCCTCAAATACTTAAATATGCCTGTGAAATTGTTCAAAGCGCATTTATTCAAAGCGTGCAATATGTGACTCAACCCATTCTACTAGGGCAGTCTGAGCTTTTGTTGGCAACAGTTTATTGAAATAGGAAGTAGAAGGCACTGGATGTGTGTGTTAACACAAAAGATGTAGAAACATGTGACATGGCTCCCGGGGGAATGGCGTTCTTTGTCTGTTTGTGGCCCACTTTCTTCTCAACGATGTCCAGTGGTTTATAATGGGGGGAAATGCAGTAATGTGAGTCTGCGACTGGTGAATGAATGGAGATGAAAGCTTTCCAGAGCATTAACGAACAAATCACCGATCCATGGTTCATCAGACGTTAGAGATGCATTGCCCACAACATCTTCAGAATTTGTGGCATTAATGTTGGGTGATTCACTGTATACGGTACTTTGCTGAGGAAAATCATAACATACTAAAACTTCTACCAAGAGTATTATGTTTAGTTTTAGCTATATATTTGCAAAAATAGAAATCTAAGCTTTGACTGAGATCTTCTTCTGTCTTAAGTCATAGATTTTCTTTAACCATGCATGTTTGCTTGGCTGCCCCCAGTCTTACTTTCCAACTTCTTACGGTGGAAATTATGGAATAATTAAGATTTTTGGTCACTCCAATTTTCGCTACTAAAAAACCACGAACTATGACTTTTTCCTCAATAAATTCCTAATTTGCTGCTTGTTAATAGTTAGTAAGGTAGTTGTTAAGTTTGGGTATTGGGTAGGATTAGGGATGTAGAATATGGTCATGCATTCCTTATTTTAAAAAGTAACTCAGATATTTTCTTGCAATCTGATTATGCGTTTCTTGGTAATGCGTTTCCCCAATACTGCTCACCAAGGCTGCATTTATTTAATCTAAATTAAAGAAAGAAGTTATATCGTGAAGTATTATTACAATTTACAAAATAACTGTTTATTATTTTAATATATTTTAATTTCATGTACAATATTTTAGTTTCATGTACTATGAATGCAACTATTACTCCAGTCTTCAGCAACATCACATGATCAGAATGAATCAGACATCATTCTAAAATGCTGATCTGGTTCTAAATAGATCTAAATATATCCAGTAGGAAATAAATATTGGATAAATATATCCAGCTACTGATGCAATATGAACAATTTCTTTCAAAATGTCAAGAGGTCAAAAAGGCACTACATACAAAGATTTGCCTAGCTATTCATTTTTGGGCTCTCAAGTTATTGTGCCTATCTTCACAAGCTTATCGAATGAGGAAAAGATATGTTGTAATGCTGTAGAGGTTTCACCCTTAACTCAGCAAATATGAGAGAAAGCCGCCAACGATCAGTGACAAATTTCCTAAATCCTACGCTGATGCTGAACGTTAAGACAAACAGTGGTACAATAAAACAGAGCCCATCGTTTTTATGTGGCAAGCCCACACAACCTTACTCTCAGATTTACAGCGTCTGATGCCCAGCAGCACCAAATCTTCAGAGCAGTTGCCACATCTATTGCTTATATACAGATAGTGGGAAGAGAGGCAAATGTGCATGGGTTATATAAACATATCACCCATCTGGGATATTTGTTTTCTCACCTATGAACAAATTACAATGGAATGCTATGAAATATGGATTCAGGGCGGCATAAAGCTTTCAGCAACCATGAGCATTTCTCATGTCTGATTTAAATATGCATGTTTGCATTGCTCTAATAAAGCTCCAATGATGCATAGTTCACAAGCGAGGAACAAACAGTAGCTAAAAGAGATCGTTTTCATATTGGCTTTACAGCTGGATATCAGTTTGTGCTCTGCGAAAGGTTCATCCAAGAACAAACAGAAAATCTGTGCATCTTTTTTTGTACTGTTTGCAGACCAGCAGGACAGATTAGTATTGCATTTGTCTTGCTGTCCGGAGGTATAGAGATCTGCAAGACACATACATTTGTAGAATACTAAAATTTGTCATTGGCTTTGTTATAGACATAGTTTGTCGCGCAGGCCCATACATCCTATCCCTCATCTTACCTCACGCTGACCCACTTGTAATGCTCCACATAAGCAGCAACTCCACATGCACCACTCAAATTGTGCATATATGCATGTGTGTACTTAAATCTCCAATATGATGACTTCAGAACAATAACGTGCTGCAAGATTTGAAAACTGATATTTTTGAACATTACTTGTACTCAGCAGATTTGCTCTGTAGCTAAATAGCCAAGTAACGTTGCATGTGAAGAGCTCCAGTACGAACCCTGTGAAACTATGGTTTTGACAAAACAGCTCAAACCAGTGTGTAAGCAATTAGGAATAGCAAATACATTTTTATATCACTTTTTCTTTGGTTAACACTGTCAGGTAGGTTGGGGGTTGGGTTTGCTATTTTCCAACATGATAGAGCATTAACCTTTTAGCGCCACTCATCGGACATTTGAATGCATGTTTTACGTTTTTAATCGTGTTGTAGAAAGTCGCCGCAAGCACGTATTTTCAATGAGCCTGGGCTGATTTTAGGAGGGCAGCATAATTAAGTTGCCTTTCGGAGCAGATTGTATCAGATTTGCATTACATAGAATTTCCACAATAGGGAGCAAACTGTCTTGAACTTTTTAGTCCTCATTAATAATGACTGTGATTTCTGTAAGATTAGGTTTTTAATACGCTGAAATATTTCTTTTATTAGTCAAGGTACAGTGAACATGGAGGCATGTTGTCTTGATTAATAGCTTACATTTGGCATTGTTGTCAACCACATTGTTTGCACATAAATAAGAGAAATCTTTGTGCTCATATTTCTGGTATTCCACACTCTTGAGGCAATGTGACCTTTTCTGTTACTCTTTTGTGTTTGACCTCCTTTCTAAGTGCCTTTCCCCTTCATTGGTACATGTTTATTTTTGTAATCTTTATTAGAATATTTCTATCTGCGCCAGAGCCATGGCCTATAATCTGGCTCATGTCACTTTCTTGATCCTGTTTCCCATTATAATTTTTTGCTCTGTCAATAAAGGTGTCAAAAAGGCCAAATATATTTCCATCTGTATCCAACTTGTAAAAGCTCTCTGCTCAAATATATTTTAAAGACTGAAGGCAAACTGTTTTCATTTCAGATAAATGTGATTATGAGTGCATTGAACAAGAAGCACAGAGAGACTTTTATTTCAGACAGAGACACTTATTTCAGACACTTATGTGACATATCGTTTATGAATTTGGCAGTTGCTTTTACCCACAGCAACTTAAAGTGCATTCAGAGTTTATATTTTGTCAGTTTTTGTATTCTTGGGAACTGAACCCGGTGTTGCTAGTGCAATGCTGTAGCAGCTCAAGGAATACTAATAATGAAAATGCTGTCATGATTTACTTCCTCTCATGTCGTTCCAAACTTGTATGACCTCTACTGTGGAACAAAATTCAGGTGAATTTTTGAGGAACATCCTTGACACTCTTTTTAATGTAATGGAATTAATGATTTAATTAATGAATGAATGAATATTAATAAATAAATCAACCAAAATGTAGTACTTTTTTTTATAATTTTTCAAGTTTCATTTTTGGTATTCCTACAGGAAAAAGAATTAGATAAGAATAGATGTATTCTCATAGAGTGGCAATGTGCCTGAACCATGAAATCTCTTTGCCAAATGCTCATCTGAAATGTGATGAAACCAATCCATTGCATGAAAAAATATCATCTCAATTTTCTCCTCTTGGTTACTTTTTAATTCATTTTTTCACATGCTGACTGGAGCATTTCAATAAAGCAGGTGTATACCTACAGCAAAGCCATAATTAAAAAGTCTGAAGACTCATAAATTACCATTTTACAGAATCATTTTGCTTCTTGGGAAGTGTTTGTAGTCTATAGTATTTATTTAAATTAGTATGCTAAATTCATATTTTCAGTGATTGCTCACGCTGCTGATAAAGAAACAATTCCAGAGCAATTAAACAGAGAGGCTTGAATGCTTTGGGTCATGATAGCGCAATATTGGCTGTCTTTAACTCCACCTGTTTTATTAGTAATATAGCAAAGAGGATTATTTCCCAGCTAGCGTTCATCTCACTTTGCTTGAATGCCATGAGAATTTAATCATATATCATTGCGGCGACTGTCAGATTTGTTATTTGCTGTGCTCTCGTACCCTTTGGGATAGTTAAAGTCCCATCTGTGAACCTATCTCCCGAAAAAAGAGGAATCCGTTTTAACGTATCACCTGCAATGCAGTTTTTTACATGTCTGATTCTTAGTGCTGTTTGCGAAGACGAGCATCACTATTACTACCACTTATATTTAGGGTTAATAATATGAAGAAACCCCTAACCTGCTAATGTACCTTGACCAGCATGAACGATGCCTCAAATACTATATGTGCTATATCTCTTTTCTTTGTAACTGTGTGGTTAAAAAATACACAGATAAAAATACAACGAAAAAAAAAAACACAAATAATGAGATTAAAAAAAAAATTCAAAACACCCTAACATTTTCATCTCAATTAGGCACACTTTCCCCAAAATAATATCCTAATTACCATAATGCACTTTTTTGTCATATTCATTTTCTCAATGGTGATTCTCATTAATTCAGTTGTATAGTAGAGTATAATATATTAACTGGGAAGGAAGCTTAACCTTTTCTGTTCTTTCAGCATTGTTATTGCTTTTGTCCTCTTCTAGGTACCTCTTACATTGCAGTGACAATGACAGTGTGCGCGCATGCGCGTGTGTGTGTGTGTGTGTGAATAATGACCAG
Organism: Cyprinus carpio; assembly: GCF_018340385.1. Classification (NCBI taxonomy): domain Eukaryota; kingdom Metazoa; phylum Chordata; class Actinopteri; order Cypriniformes; family Cyprinidae; genus Cyprinus; species Cyprinus carpio. The sequence continues at coordinate 4,876,342 of NC_056610.1, read as the reverse complement.
CAGAAGACAGTCGTGAGTGCTGTGGTGTAGACTCAGGAGTCAGCAGTAATGACAGTGCAGTCTCCCGCCCATAGAAATGGTCCTAAAGTGCTTTCAGAGAAGAAGCAGCACAACAGTCATAACTTATATTAAGCTCAGTTATGTGGTGTTCAGTCTGTGGGATATGTCCACTGGATGTCAAATAGGCATCAGACTTCACCAGAGGTTCATAGAGTACTGACAAACAAAAGCTAGGCTTATTTATTTATCTATTGTTTCACCAGTTCGCCTTGATGCTGGGACGATGCAATGAGAGCTGCTTATAGGCTCGTAATGATGATTGACAGGACTAGAAGATTAGCCTCCTCTTCTAAAAATTGCATAACTTTTTTTTTCATTTCGATAAAGTAAATTTTGTGGAGGAAGATATGTGTAGGCCTAATTATAATGAAAATTCTGTCAGAAAGCCAAAAATTACAATGTTCTTAGGACATTTTTTTTTGGGTAGGTTTTCGTGACTTTCACCCAGTATCCAACTTGAAGTTCTTTTTTGAAGATATCATTCAAGACCTTATTTCAATGTCTCATAACTTTTCCTCAAAAGAAAGAAAGAAAAAATGTAGCAGCGCAACAGTGCAGTGACAGGTGATACATTACTTATTATGGTCTGGCAGTGCTGTGTGTTTGGGTTGCAGTGCATAAATCAAACATTAGATCTCTGCACACATTTGGCTATAGCTGACCATGACTGGAGTTAGAGGGCGATGCATCTGTTTGCCTTTTCAAGTAACACCAATGTTCTTTGCCCTTCACCGAGACCCTAATGTTTGCTTACTGAATTATATTTCTGTGAAATTGAGTTTACTGTGAAATTGAAGGTTGGTTAGAGTCAGGACAGCAGTTGCACATGGAAACCCCAAGAAGAAAGATGGATTTAGATCTAAGCAGTACGTGTTTTACATGTTGTTTTGACATAAATCTTCCTGGGCTAACATGCCAATCAAAGTATGCTTCAGAGAAATTACTTAACATTTACTTAAAACCACAAATGAAATCCATTTCATGGTGAAATGTCATTGGCCACATCTATGGTCATTCACGCTTGTGGAGAAACGCTTCATCACTCACATCACTCACAACACACTCTATGACCTAAAGCACTATGTTTTAATTATAGACACTGCTGAAGATGAAGAGAAAAAAAATTGAGAAGTGTGTAAACAACAGTACAACAGCACTCAAATGTCAGACATCTATAAAATCAGCTAATGCTGAATTTAAAGTTGCAGCGATTTAAGGTTAGGTTTGAATTAGGGCTGGACGAAAAACGATATAGTATCAAGATCGCAATAAGATTAATGTTGATAAAGATGATAAGCTCTGGACAATTTTACTCAATGTGGATTCATCTTCAACAGTCTGTCACACAGCAAAAATAAATGCAACAACAGCCAATCAGAGCATGGGGCTGATTAGTCTGCCGGTTCTGTGTGTCCATGTGTGAAGGAATGGTACTGTTTCATCAAAAACACATGACGCTCAGTATTTTCAACATCTGTGTCTTAATATAATATAGGAGAACATGAGCACATGAACTTCATCTCCAGAGCTGTTTGAGAGTCATCTAATCAGCTTTACACCATTTCATTTGAACAAAACTTACAGATCTCCCATACAAACCGCCAAAATAAAAGTTCAGTTTAACTTTAAGAAATTATGACGAAAAAATATTTCAATATTGTATACTGACATGCACTCCTTAAAGTAATAATAATGACAATTTCATTTTTAAGGACTATCATACAACCAAGATATTTTAAACATGTTTTAATTTATTTAAAAAATGACCCAAATGCAGATGCCTGGTGTTGGCTGTGTCTCCACTTGTGCTGTGATGGCTGCTCCTGTCGTATGAAGGCATAATCAGCCCTGTTCCTTGACAGCCAAGCAAAGGATGGAGTTTGAATGAAGACAAGGAAGTTCTTGCAAATCCCCTGTTGGCACACTTGTCTCCACATTAACCAGCTCAACCCAGCGTATTTCCCACCAGCCTTTTAGATTCACTCACATTCTGGCACATACTTCTGATTAACCTTTTCGAGAGCTTTTGAGACGACTACAAATCCAGCAGCAGAATCAGTGGCCAAAAGCAGTGAGCGGCCAATGCGTGTGATATCTCTGCATGAGGTGTTTGTTCATCTGGAATGAATTATATTGGCTCTGTTAAACAGCTTTAACAGCGGTTTTTAAATGTAAAACACATTTTATGCTCGATTTTGCAATACACATTGTTTTATTCAGCTACTTTTCTTGCAGGTGTTAGAGATTGTTAGCATTCAAGCTCTGTTTAATGGTAATAAAAAGCATGACAAGGTAATTTTTTCCCTGCAAAATTGATTGTCAAACCTTGTCAGCCAACAAGGTGCAAATAATGCTTGAATATGATTTTTGTTGTTTACAGCAAGATCTGTGATGAAGACTGCAAAACTGAACGATATAAGCAAAATGAAATCAGACAGATGAAGCTAATCTGTTTTCAAGCGTTTCGACTTTGTAACATCTTGCATTGATGAATAAAATGAAATGAGATTTACTGCACATGGAACGCAGACTACCAATCAAAGGTTTTTACACACCAATGTATTCTTTATTATTAGAGCAAAACATACTGTAGAATAATTTTGAATATTTATATCAACACAATGAAAATTAAGTATGGGAATTATGTAATGACTAAAATGTCAGGGTGATAATAAAGAGATTTTAATATGATAATAAAGATAAGCATTTATTATTGTGTATTATATTCATTATCACAACTACTTCACTGCTTATTGTTAATATTTGAAAAAAAAAAAAAATATATATATATATATATATATATATATATATCCACCAAATTAAAACGTGCCAAAACATGCAGGGGAAATGAAATGAAATGATAAAATAAAGTAAAAATATAAATAAATGTTATATATATATATATATATATATAATATGAATCCACTGACAGCCATATGAATCCACTGACAGCCCTATATATATTTTTTTTTTTTTTTTTAATTATTTTTTTTATTTTCTGTTGGATGTATTTTTTTATTCACCCCCCGGAGCCATGTAAGGCACATTTTATTATAGATGGATGCACTTTATTTGACTACTTTTGGACTGTTGAACTAAAAGACCCACCTACTCCTATTCTAAAGCTTGAAAGAGCCAGGATAATTTTTAATATAATTCCGACTGGATTCGTCTGAAAGAAGAAAGTCATATACACCTAAGATGCTTTGAGGGTGAGTAAAACATGGGCTAATTTTCATTTTTGGGTGAACTAACCATTTAAGCTTGTTTTTAGGAGATTTTTTTCCTTCTTTTATTTGTTATTGACCCATTTGTCTACCAAACTTACTTCAAGCATTAAAGAAGCTTTTCGGTTTTAGGATCATAAACATAAATTCAGTCAGGTATGTCTAAACTTTTGACTAGTGGTGTATGTGCTCAGCGTGGTTTTTTTTACCCAGTCAAACGGCTCGAGTGCGCTTCGGTAATTATCAGCCTCAGCATTAAAAATGACATAATGGATCACCTCTGTGCTTCGGTGTACTCAAGTCTGTTGTTAGCTCGTTGGCCATAACATTAATTACATTTACATCAACTCATAACAGCACCCACCCCCCATCTGTCGTCATGGCAGTATCTCGTCTCTCAGAACCCTTTCCGTTTCATATTGAACAATGATGCTTTAATGACTATAATTAACTCTTGACATAACTAATTTTGCTCATTATACAGTAACAATTTTACAGTTAGATCTTTTATATTGCATGCCACCGTCAATGTACCGTCTCATCAAAGCTCTGCCCACATAAACACAGAATAAATAAGAGATGGAATATTCCACTGCTGAATTAGCACAAGATGCACTGTTGTTGAACTGTAAGTGTATCCTCCTCCGGCGTCGGTAAGCAAACCGAGTTAAACAGCGTGCTTCAGCCTCAGCGTTGTGTATTTCTCCCTCTACATGTTAATGTTGTCATGGTAGGTCGGCTGCAAATGTCAAGTCACATCTTGCTATTAATAGAGCTCTAGTTTTACAGTTAACATCTGGGTCACGGTGAGGTTTTTTTTTTTTCTTTTCCTTTTTCTTTTTTCTTTTAAACAGAATTTAATTCACGTGTACCTGTCGAAATCCAGTTTGTGTTTTTGACAAGCCACTTTGTGCTACGCAAATTTGAATAGATAGACTCTAATAACAGCTTCTGAATTAACGCTGATTCCTGCCGCCAGCAGAAACAAGGCTCATGTGTCAGAATAATAACAGTGCCAGTCCAATCAGAGCCTCCATACTGTGATGGAAACACACACATAGCAAACAAACAATTTAATATACAATGGGCTCAAAATCAGCCGTCACTGTAAGTATAGACTTCACTCCATTGATTTGTAAGCTGTAAAAAATGGCATAGTTGTTAATTACCCCAGATGAACCGAAGTGGCATTGCACGCTTAATTCATAAGACTGACAAAGCATGATGCATCCAGTCTTCATCTTCAAAGGGGCCACATGCATGAAAAAAAAAGCAAAAAAAAAAACACACGGCAGCAGGTGAAGCTGACCTACGGGTGAACTGAGAAATGATATAAAGCTTGTTGTGTAGAATTTCTCTAAGGAAATATCTGTTAGATACTTGCCAGTGTATATAACGAGGACACTGTTAATTAGCAGTGCCACATTGTTTATGCTGCAAGGGTGTTGCAGCTCTTTCAGTGTGTGAAGCCTTCAATAGAAATTTTGGCCTTGTTGTTATGCCTCTATAGTCCTTTAATATTCTTTTAAGCATGCTTAATTGCAAGTGAGAAACACTGTGCACCGACATCTAATGAATGTTCACTTTTCTGCCTGTTAGTGTTTGAATTTTTTTTTTTTCTTTATTCTAGAAGGTGTTGATCATCAACTCTATATGTTTTACATCGAAGCACCCTATCTAAACAGAGTAGCTAAATTAATTACAGCGTGAGTGTAAGCGGGTGTAGAAATAAGTAGGTTTTTGCTTTTTTCTATTTTCAGGTCTGTTTGTTAAAATAAATATGTACTCGAACTTAATTTTTAAATACAAAAACCTTAGAGATAAGTCTTTTAATTGGCAGAAGGAGGTGTTTAACCTTGAGAAATTGAAGAGTGTCCACCCAGGTGGTCAAACTAAATATATATCTCTTTGTTTTATAGAAGGTTTGCTATTTTTTGCAACCCTGGCTGTTACCAAAATGCAGTTTAAAACCCTGATTTGTGTTAGTATTTTAACATAGAAATGAAACACTACCACATTCCAGAAGTGAGGGGGACAGAAATTTTCTGTTAAAATGTGAGTAATTTTAACAAAATAAGAGAGATCATACAAAATGCATGCTATTTTTTATTTAGTACTGTCATGAGTAAAATATTTTACATATATTTACAAATATTTTTAAATCCTAAGTTATTTTAAATATATATATATTTTTTTTTTCAAAATGTACTTTTTTTTTGCTGTACTTTGGATCAAATTAATGCAGGCTTGGTGTACAGAAGAGACTTCTTTAAAAAACATCAACAATTTTACTGTTCAGAAACTTTTGACTGGTAGTGTATTGGCAACTTTATTTTTTTCTCTAATTTCTAGCTTTTAATTTGCTTAGAAATCAGATAACTTCTGGACAATAATCAATAATAATGATTTGTTAATGTTTATATAGGCTACTACAAACATGTTTTATCACATAATAAGACAGAATAGTTTCTATACTGTAATAAATGCTATGTCAGTTAGCACTGCATTGATCATATACTTTATTTATTACCTGGGGATCACTTGAAAAACACAAATAAAACATATATTGTCACAATCGTATGTTTGTCTTCATGTTTCCAAACGTTTCTGTATTTCTGTGAAAGCAACTGTTTTCATACAGCAATAGCTGGACTCTTTTGTAAATATTAGTGATTTCCTGGTTCGACTTTCTGCGTGAGAGGGCCCTCCTGCTTCGAGTATGAATGAAACAGAAACTGCATGAGTGTTTAGCGCTCCGTAATGTTCATCTCGCCTTATTCTGAGTCCGAATAAAATATCAGGTCATGCCCAGACTATCCTGTTTCTTTGAGTTTAAATCTATATTTATTTACACCGGCCTATTGAAAACCTCTATGCGAACACACTTGCCCGAGAGCAGAAGCTCTCGATGGCGCCGCAGACGGCTGCTTCAGTGCTTGGCTCTCCAGTGTTTGTACTGTTTTTTGTTCGTTTTTCCTGTTTTTTGTTTAACAAACACGATTAGTTTTCACCAGGGAAGAACTGCGCTGAACATTCGGCAGAACACACCACACAAATCTTTTACCGGATTTCAATTATTTGGACGTTTTACTGAACGTTGTTGTCGGCGGAGCAGCGGCGCTGATCAAATGCTTCAGGACGCGCAGATGGGGGAAGCGAGCCGGTGTGCTCGTCAGACTCAGGAAGCGCGGATTTCGAACGCCGTTGCCTAGCATCCATCTGGCAAATCTCCGCTCTCTACCCAACAAAACGGACGAAATCCTTCTGCTCTCTCGGACAAATAAGGATTTCTCACACTCTGCTGCTCTGTGTTTCACGGAAACCTGGCTCAATGACGCCATACCGGACAGTGCGCTCCATCTGCCGGGCTTTCAGCTGTTCAGAGCGGATCGCGACGCAGAATCAACGGGGAAATCGCGCGGCGGCGGGACATGCTTTTACATCAATGAACGGTGTTGTACAGATGTAACTGTGTTAAAGAAGATGTGCTGCTCAGATATCGAAACACTCTTCATTAACTGCAAGCCGTTCTATTTGCCGCGGGAGTTTCACTCGTTTATTTCCCTCCGCAAGCGCACGTAAGTCTGGCTTTACAGAAAACTCGCTGACCAGATTACAGAGACAGAACAACAACACCCGGACTCTGTTTTAATCATTCTTGGTGGACTTTAATAAAGCCAATCTCTCCCGTGAACTGCCAAAATACAGACAGCATGTTACATGTCCCACCAGAGACAGTAATATATTGGGTCACTGTTACACCACAATAAAGGATGCATATCACTCTGTTCCACGAGCAGCTTTGGGACTGTGTCCTGATCACTGTCTGGTTCATCTTATACCAACCTACAGGCAGAAACTTAAATCTGCTAAACCTGTAGTAAAGACTGTAAAGAGATGGACCAACGAAACAGAGCAGGATTTACAAGCCTGTTTTGACCTCACTGATTGGAGTGTTTTTGAAGCTGCTACCACCAATCTGGACGAACTCACAGAGACCGTAACATCATATATTAGTTTTTGTGAGGATATATGCATTCCTACCAGGACTTATTTAACATTCAACAATGATAAGCCATGGTTTACAGCCAAAACTCAGACATCTTCGTCAGGCCAAAGAGGATGCCTACAGAAATGGGGACAGAGTCTTGTACAATCAGGCCAGGAACACACTGAACAAAGAGATTAGAGCGGGCTAAAAAGACCTACGCTAAAAGTTGGAAGACCAGTTTACTTCCAACGACTCAACTTCAGTGTGGAGTGGACTGAGAGCCATCACTAATTACAAGACACCATCCTCCTGCACTGAGGCTAATCAACGACTTGTTAACGACCTGAATGAGTTTTTATTGTAGATTTGAAACCCCCAACACCCATTCTGACCATCTCTCTACACAACCGTTAACACTCCTGCAATCCCCCTCTCCACACCTCCTGCTCTTCAAATCTGTGAAGATGATGTGCGCCAGGTCTTCAGGAAGAACACAGAAGAAGAAAAGCACCAGGCCCAGATGGCGTTACACCAGCCTGTTTGAAAACCTGTGCTGACCAGCTGGCCCCCATCTTTTCACAGATCTTCAACAGATCTCTGGAGTTGTGTGAAGTGCCGCTTCAAACGCTCCACCATCATCCCCGTTCCAAAGAAACCCAAGATTACAGGACTTAACGACTACAGACCTGTGGCTCTAACATCTGTCGTCATGAAGTCGTTTGAAAAAACTGGTTCTTGCTTATCTGAAGGACATCACTGGACCCTTACTGGACCCCCTGCAGTTTGCTTACCGAGCAAACAGGTCTGTGGATGATGCAATCAACATGGGATTGCACTTCATCCTGCAACATCTGGACAAAACAGGGACTTATGTGAGGATCCTGTTTGTGGACTTCAGTTCGGCTTTCAACACCATCATCCCAACAGTCCTCCAGACCAAACTGACCCAGCTCTCTGTTCCTAGTTCTATCTGTCAGTGGATCACCAGCTTTCTGACAGATAGGCAACAGCTAGTGAGACTGGGGAAATTCATGTCCAACAGCTGCTCCACCAACACTGGTGCCCCTCAGGGATGTGTTCTCTCCCCCCTGCTCTTCTCGCTGTACACCAACGACTGCACCTCAAAAGGCCCCCTTTGTCAAGCTCCTGAAGTTTGCAGACGACACCACACTCATCGGTCTCATCCAGGACGGTGACGAGTCTGCTTACAGACAAGAGGTTGAGCAGCTGGCTGTCTGGTGCAGTCTTAACAACCTGGAGCTGAACACGCTCAAAACAGTGGAGATGATCGTGGACTTCAGAAGAAAACCCCCCCTGCACTCCCCCCACTCACCATCATGAACAGCACTGTGGCTGCAGTGGAGTCATTCAGATTCCTGGGAACCACCATCTCTCAGGACCTGAAGTGGGACAATCACATTGACTCCATTGTTTAAAAAGGCCCAACAAAGGCTGTACTTCCTTCGCCAGCTGAGGAAGTTTAACCTGCCACAGGAGCTGCTGAAACAGTTCTACTCAGCCGTAATTGAGTCTGTCCTGTGCACTTCAATAACTGTGTGGTTTGGTTCAGCTAACAAATCAGACATCAGAAGACTACAGAGAACGGTTCGGACTGCTGAAAGGATTATTGGTACTCCCCTGCCCACCCTTCAAGAACTGTATACATCCAGAGTGAGGAGGAAAAGGGCTCAGAAAATCACTCTGGATCCCTCACACCCAAGTTACCCCATCTTTGAACTCTTGCCATCTGGCCGGCGCTTCAGAGGCGCAAATACCAGGACAGTCAGGCACAAGAACAGTTTCTTCCCCCAGGCAATCTACCTCATGAACAGTTAAATGTTCCCCACTTATACAATAAAAATGTGCAATATCCTTATATTTATTTGTTACCCCCCTTCATCCTAGTACATCCCTGCATCTTACTCAATCCAATTGCATTATCATTTATAGCACAATTGTTTATACACTTATTTATCTGCAAAGGGTTTTTATTTTTTATTTTTTTTGACTGTGTGTTGTTGTCTTTTGTGTACTGGAAGCTTATGTCACTAAAACAAATTCCTTGTATGCGCAAGCATACTTGGCAATAAAGCTCTTTCTGATTCTGAATTCTGATTCTGAAAAGTGCGAGGGACGAATTTAAGTAATATTTAAAGTGGGGGGACACGTCCCCCGCGTAATCTATGCCCCTGAACACTACTACTACTTCTATTAGTAATAATAATAATTTTAGTTTTAATAATTATTGGCAAATGCAGCCAGTAATACAATTTGAAAAGAAATTGTGAAAATGGAATGAGATGATTAACTGTCATACTGTTGAGACGCTCCAATGATGTCCCTTCCTGGGTGTCAAAGTTTTACGAAATATGTTCATAAAATGTTAATAAATATCTTTGTTTGTTTGTTTGTTTGTTTGTTTGTTTGCAATAAGCACAAACCATGCTGTAGCACTGGTAAATATTGTTCTGGGCAAATGAGTTTAAAATAGGTTTTTGTTTGTTTTTTTTTTCATCTTTTTTTTTACAAGTACACTTTAGACATGCTACTAACTATAAGTAACTAACTACAAGTCATTAGAGTATTAGTAGACTGTTAATATGTTAATCAACTTACCTAACCTAACCTAACAGTCTACTAATTCTCTAAGCTGATATGTAGTTATATTCGTAAATAAACTTTGTAATGTAAAAATGAGTCACTGTTGTATGGCCAGTGTTGTGGGGAGCCAATATCACCAGTTTTAACACATCTGCTGCTTTTTATGCTCTAGATAACTGTTAGATAACACTTTATCTTTACATATCAAATAGTTATTTTTCAAATAGAAATAGTTTTCTAAAGAACATAAGTTTTGTGCTTTAAAAAAAAAAAATAAATAATAATAATAATAATAATAATAATAGTGGGACATCAATTTGTATCCTTTTTAAGGAGAGTTCCAAAAAGTCATGCAAAGTGGTTTCAAGAATTATACTGATGTTGGAAGGGCAAGTAATTTCACCAAAAAAAAAAAATAAAAGTGCCTCTCTATTTAATACCTCTGAACCGTCGCATTCATCAGAAACCCTTTCAGTGCTCAGGGCAGATTTGCTTTCAGTGAGGCAGCAGCCTCGCCATTCTGAACGCCTGACTGTATTTGCATAGCCAAGGATTATGGAGGGCCGACAGAATGGCCCCTGCGGTTTCTGAAAGGGTCCCTGGAGAAATGTTGAGCGATTAGTTACTTTAAATATCCTGCTGAGGGACTGTCTTTTGGTATTAGGTCCACTGTGGATCATTAAGATGATGAGCTCAGAGGGTCAGTTTTATTTAACAAGCGTTAGCCCTTCCAATCCTGTGTTTCAGAACACGAACGTGACATATGGAAGGAAAATTGTTATTTTTGTTATGTAAGTATAACAGGAGGAAGCTGAGAGAAATGTGTTTGGGGAAGTTGTGAGAAGCGTGGAGTCCTGCCCGCGGTGCTGGAAAGGTCTGTGTGTGGAGTTTATTCCAGAACTGTGTGTCTGTATTCTTCTGTTCGGATGATAGAGTGCCTACACTTCACAGGAAGTAGATTCCCTCTCAGACTGCAGCGATGGAGGCTTATGGCAGCGGCGATAAGACACAATAAGAACCGAGTACACCTCTTCACACCTGCTTAAAGTGCTCGATCAGCAGAAACCAAGCATGTGAGAAAAAATTAAAGCAGGCTTCACCGTCACAGTCACAAATGTGAGTATTTGAGCGGATTTTCGAAGGCGTTGTAATTATTAGTGGTTCTTGCTAAGGCAGATGATGCATGATGCATCAATATTCAGCAGCTATTTAAAGAGAGGCGTGCTATTACTTTTTTGGAAAATTGTATGAATATCATAGTTATAATATTCATACATTGGAACATTGTATATGAATATCATAGAGACTTGGGAATTGGGCCTTAACCATCCAATAAACAGCAACATGATGAAATCTGTTCAGAATACCAATGCCCTGACAAACACGTATATAGCATCATCATAAATGCAAAGATAATTTTAAAATTTGTGTGACAATAGTGCATTCACTGGTTCTAGTGTTATTATTGCATTTGAATTATAATTAACAAATAGAATCCCTGAAGTATTTCTGGAAACACTTCCCAGTGTAATTCTCGAATATGGTTTGACAGTTTCGCTTTGGTCAATTTGTCCAGCATTCATTCTTTTTGTGCCGGAGTTTATAATTTTCAGCATGTTCACCATGAAGCACTTAGCTTCCATAATTGCATGCGTTCAATTACATGACAGACTGAGCATGTATTTGTGGGATGAGGAAAACGCGCATGAATGCATAATCCTGGAAAAATATATAAGCTGTGACATGTTTGTTAAATCAGAATGGGTGTTGGCTCCAAACAGCCATTCAATTTGCAGCATTTCACAGACAATAAGACAAACAGCCTTTGTAGTATTAAAGTATGTCATGGTGTGATATGTTAAGCAGTTTACCATATTCAGAATCAGTCATCAGTCAGGCAAGCCGAGACACTCTCCCAAAGGCCCAATATTTACAGTCAACATTTTTCATGCGGCAAAGTTTAAAGGTTTCTGTCTTCCTGTCAGAAATCTCGGCTCTCTGTGTATTTTATGCAACACACCAGCCCTGGTTCTAGACTGTCTAAAATGAGCAGGCCACTGATAAATGTAGTGTGTGTGAGGGGAGGGAATACAAGCGATGAAACTGGGTCTATTAAAATAGTTCAATAAATGCAGTTTGAATATAAAGTAAATCATGCTCTGCAATACACTTGAACACATTTTTTTTTATTCCAATTACATGAATTGCATTACATGAATCAACTATATATATAAACAGAATCTTTCAATCTCAATCATCATCTGAAAAAAAAATTAAAAATAAATCAACAATACACATGATATGTATGCATGATTGATATCACTTGCTCTGCAAAGTGTAAATTGCAAAAAAAAAAAAAAAACCTTTAAATGTATTATTTTCCACCCTGAACCCGAGTATATGTCTGCTCACAAGATGCATTACAATACTATTATGGCTCGACCATTAAAAAAAGGTACCATAAAGTACTGCAGTGCTTTTTTTTTAATCATTTTTAATCATATTTCTTAAACTACCCTAGAGACAACCATGTAAATGCTATGGTACATGACTACAGCAAGCCGCACGGTGAAGTATACTATGATATTAATATCTTATACTGAAGTGAAGACGGTCTGTGCACATCTCTAGATCTCTCTCGTTCTCTCTCTGTCTCTCTCTCTCTCTCTCTCTCTCTCTCTCTCTCTCTCTCTCTCTCTCTCTCTCTCCCTCTTTTCTTTTGGGACTGGACTATGCTGTTCTTTTTCCTTGATGCACAGCCAAAACCAAAGCTGGGCTCCAGTAATGCATAGAAAGGCTGTTCCCCAGTCACAGTGCTTCTGGATGGAGGCCGGCTATTTCCATTTAAAGGAATATTGCAGTCTCTTTGATGAAATATAGACAAGTGATATGCACACAGGTTTTTATAATTCATTTTTGTTTCATTTTTCCAGAATTTTTCAAACTTGCTTTTGCACACTAAACTGTCATTATTCATGATTAATATGCTTTTCTGTAGCGCTCAAAGCAATATTAATCCAAAAAATTACAAACTCTATAATTGCTTATTAAATTTAAATGCAGTCCTGAGGGGTTTCACTTTCAGCTTGTTTGACACCCACAATACAGCATATGTAGTATGGAAACATGTGAATGAAAATGAACTGGATGAAGTGAATTTCTTTTTTTGTTATTATTTTGGTAAAATGACCGGTTGATTATACAATATTCTGCTTATTACACTGATCCTTATAGTCTCACATAAAAACATAATAATGTATTGTACTGTATAGTATGTGAGAAGAAAGTGTGAAGTGATATGCAAGACATGAAATCAGTTGAGAGGAAGTCAGCTACACATTAGCGGTCAAATATTTAACTGCAGAACGCCTCATTTGACCAATAAGAATCAAATATTCCATAGAGCTTTGTAATGTCATAATCAACTGGCAAACTTCCCTCACTCGACCCATTTCCAGAAATAAAAGCAATCACCACATTTTGAATGAATTTGAAACATGTGACTTTCACTGTAAATCGAGGGTTTCTACTGTGAATAAAATGGCCAGCTGTTGTCCTACTCTGGTGGCCAATAAGATAAACAAACCACAGCTGTGTGTCTTCAGAGCTGATAATCACATCTGGATCACCCATCAAGTTCTTATCTTAACCAGCGGCATCTAAACGTGGATTCAACCTAAAGGCAGCCAAGTCGGGGATGCCTGTCTAGCTCCCCATTAAGACCCTGAGAATGAGTGATGTGACGTGACAAATCTAGAGAACTCTCTTCATCCTAAATCAGTCGTGTGTCGCATGGACACGTTGTAATAGTACAGTATATGTGTACTGTTTGTTATTTCACATTATAGATGTGATAGATGGAGGGTAGTTGAGTATAGGCTGGAGAGCGTGTGCATGCACAAACTCAGTCCTGTGAGCCTCTGAAAAGCATCTTGTAGACTCAGCGGTGTGTCTGCATGTTGGCTTTATTACTGGCAGCAAGGCCAACCACATGAGGGGATCAATATTTTCTGTTTTTCTGCATTTCTGTGTTTTTCCCATGGTGAAAATACAGCAGGTGTTTGAAAGGATAGGTCCTAAAAATGAAAATCATCATGTACTCGCCCTCATGCCAATTTAATGTCTGACTTTCTTCTGTGGAGCACTAAAGATGATGTTATCAGAAATTAAGCAGATTTTGCAATTGAAGTGAATGGGGATGGACATGAGCTCCAAAAATAGCAGAAAAGTACCATTTACGTTTGACGATAAAAGTGCATAGCACTAAAGAGCTATATTTCAAATCAAAAGCGCAAATGTTTTTTTTGTGGCTGCGAGGAAGATCTTTTGAAATAATAATTGTTCCTCACACAAAGATACCTTATAGTGTCAGAAGGTTTGTGCACAAATCACGGACTACTATTATAGTAATTGTATGGTGCTTATTTGTAATTTTGGGGGTTTGACATTGCATCCCACTGCATGTGAATGAACAGCAGGAGTATTCTGTCTAAAATCTCTCTGTGTGAGCCACTGAAGACAGATGAAATTAATAAACAGGTGACAGATTTTCTTTTTATGGGTGAACTATTCCTTTGGAGCCTGGGGAGCCCCAGAGGACCACAAGAGAATACTGCATGCGTACTAGGTGGTCTGTAAAAAAATGTAAAAAACTGTATACATTTAAAAAAGTATAAAACATAATAATAATAATGGTGAGGATTTTCATAAGGTTTTTATTGTTGGAAATTATTCAATTAAATTATACAATTAAAAAGGGGTCATGAACTGCCTTTTTTTTTATAATTTTATCAAGATTTCATCATAATTTAGAAGTAATAAGCTGGTTTCTGTCCTGTTTTTGACCCCCTCATCATATTTCAATAGGCGTGGTGGATTGTCGACTCAGAAGTAAACGCCCACTGTTAAAACTGGCTAATAGTTGTGTATGTTTGACAGTATACATCCTTCAAAGATAAATACACAGTGCATATCAAACGATCAGTAATAACAGACAAAGCAATAGCGTTCATGTAATATGAACAGGTGCTTACACTTGTGTTGCGACATTAATGTTGGATCCAATGCATTGTCTTTTAGTTTCAACCTTTCTGACAATCCTGCATCCAAATAACGAGAACGTTTTGAGTTCTGAAACTTACACACTTACTTTTTTATAGTACAATCACCTCTTATATGTCAAAAAATCAAGGGAATTTTGATTTCTCAGTTCATGACCGCTTTAAGTTTTTCTTCTTGTTTATTCAGGTGTAAGTAACTGCACATACAGTTATAAATGTATTAGAATTACAGATGTTAACCTGTGCTCTGAATCACATTCTCATAATTCCATAAATGTAACACATATGCGTAGCTGTTAGAGTTAGTGTAATGTTCAGTTTGTGTTTGTGTATGTTTGTGTGTCAATATGTATCGCGATAAAAAAAATTTCAATAGCGGTGATATGGTTTTTAAACACATTTCCGATATTTCGATATACCAGTGTTTCCCATACATTGATTTATTTGTGGCGTTTGACTTCGTTGAATAAATATGAGCACTGCACGTTTCAAAATCAAAACACGTCGCGGGTGTTTTATATGAATGTATCTCTGAAGGGAACCGACTGTTTTCAGAAAAGTTTCGATGGCATTTTAATTTTATCTGATAAAGAAGCGTTCATAAGCGCAGCTCCTTTGATTATAGCCGTTACTGGAGAAACCGCTGGGTCTACCACTCTCTCAGCGCCTCCTGCTGGCAGACAATCAGTTTGCATTTAAGCCCGGCTCCAGCAACATTCCTTTTTTTTTTCCTGCAGCAACTCAAGAGCACTCTTCATACTCTTTACACTGACTAAAGCACATTTGTTTCAATCTATATCCAAAGTACTGCAAAAACAGTTAAATTTTGAAATATTTTTACTATTTAAAAATAACTTTTATTTTAAAATGTAGTTTATTCCTGTGATCAAAGCTGAATTTTCAGCATCATTACTCCAGTCTTGACATGATCTTCAGAAATCATTCTTTTTTTCAGGATTCTTTGATGAATAGAAAGATCCAAAGATCAGCATTTATCTGAAACATAAAGCTTTTGTAACATTACATTTTGATTACATTTGATTTGATTACACTATTCCATTCAAAAGCTTTGAGTCAGCATCATTTCTTTCTTTCTTTTGGAAAGAAAATATAGAAATTTTTATTTAGCAGAGATGCTTTAAATTGATCAAAAGTGATGATAAAGACATTTATAAAGTTACAAAATATTTATATTTCAAATAAATGTTCTTCTTCTGAACTTTCTATTCATCAAGAAACCTGAAAAAAATTTTACTCAGCTGATTTCAACAAATTATTTTTGAGCAGCAAATCAGAATATAAGAATGATTTCTGAACGATCATGTAATCAGAGTAATGATGCTAAAAATATAGCTTTGAAATCACAGGAATAAATTATATTTTAAAATATTTCCAAATATAAAACAGTTATTTTAAATAGTAAAAATATTTCAAAATGTTACTTTTCTTGCTGTATTTTGGATCAAATAAATGCAGGCTTGGTGAGCAGAAGAGAATTCTTTAAAAACATAAAAAATCTTACTGTTCAAAAGCTTTTTGACTGGTAGTATATATTAGCCTATAGTTTGAAGTTAAAGATATTAATTTTAATTAGGTGAGTCTGAAATGATTATTTGACAGTGATTTCACATTTATTGTTTGTATGAAGGCTAAATACAAAAAAGAATGTTTTTTTTTTTTTTCTTTCAAGAATATTAAATGGTTTTAAATGAGGTGTCAGACTTGGCAAATTCATTTTTCATAAATTTATATACACAGACATCTGTTGTGGGCGTTCTTGGCAGTTTTTACGAGGCTTTTTATAGGGTTCATATCGATATCGGAATTATATCGTATCGACCGAAATTAAGAAATATATCGTGATATAAATTTTGGCCATATCGTCCAGCCCTATGTTCACTTAAGAGACAGTGAAATTAATTTATTTATGTTATATTTGATGCCTAATACCTTTGATTTCCATTTCATGAAAATGTTGCTTCCCGTGTGAGTGTATAGTTTGTTGTAGGATGACAGAGATTCCGACAGTTAACCTCATCATGCACAGTGTGTGAGGAAACAAGACAACAGTTACAGTAAAACTCCCTGTGGTGTGAATGACGGTCGTTGTGGAAGTGTGAATCAGGGCACGGTTGCCAGGAAAAAGACGTTCAAAGTCATGGCATTGCGTCACTGCTCTTGTGTGCTGCTCAGCTCGTCATGAGATGTGTTGTATTGCTCATGGTAGCTGTCGCTCACATCGGCTCAAATCACCGGCTCTCGCTGGAAATGAATGACTTCTGATCGCTTTGCCTCTGCAAATTGCTGTCGGTGCAAACGCACAATTAGTCTTACTGATTTTTAAACGTATTGAGAAGTTGTTTCTGTTGATGTTATTCTTTTGGCTATTCTCTGCACATTTCATATCACATATTCAGGCGTTTTATTATACGGTCCTCATTGTCCTGTGGTGTTATCACGTAACACACTGTCAGGGTCATTTGTTATCTTGTGCACCTTCATGTGTGATTTTATGTTGAGCCTCAGGACATAAACATTTAAACCAGGAAACCAAGGTTTTGTTCCCTTAGGCTTTGTCTTCTGCAGCCCTTTCCATTTTATTTTCAGGTGGAGATACAGGTTGTGCCATCATGTTTCAATCTTAAGTAATTACTCTTTTACTTGAAATACATTTAGATTTAGGCACAAATCTATTAAAGAGCTAATTTAGCGTGGGTGTAGGCTGCAAATCCTGTCTTGTTGTGAGTTTTTACCTACTTCCATGTTAGAATGTGACCTGATATGATATATTTATCTATAGTTTTAGTTTCAGGATAATTTTGACGACAGCGCTCCATATTCTGTGCTGTGTTTCCCACAGAAGGTGTTAAGATGGTGACCATGTATTATGCAGTGTAATTTGTGCTGGCTGCTGACAATGAGTCCCAATGCACACTCCCATAACGGTCATAATTCACACTATCAGGGACGGAGATTCACAAGTCTGGACAGTGAGGTGTGCAATAAAGTTTAATGTAGAAGAATATTAATCAAATCTACAACAGAAACATCTGGCTGCTGATTCTCAGTCATTGTTCAATAGCCAGTATTACATTACCTACTTCAAGATGTAATCTAGTGAGGTGTGTTCCTTTTGACGTGATCGACCCGAGATCAAACCCGCCTTTTGCCAAAAAAAAAAAAATTCTTCCTTTTCAGATCTCATATCACATCAGAAAGGCATTTATTTATATAAATATTGCACAACCATCTTATGGTATTAGCATCAAACAAATAATGGTAAAACTTTATTTTAATGCCCAATTCTCGCTATTAACAAACCATTAATTATGACTTTTACATTTACATTTATGCATTTAGCAAATGCTTTTATCCAGAGCGACTTACAAATGAGGACAATAGAAGCAATCAAAAACAGTGATAACATTTTTTTTATTAAAGATGTAAGTTGCAAGTTTACAAACATGATCGCACAACTGCTAAGTAAGAAAGGTTTGGGTTAATCAACCGAAACTTCAGGGTTTATGTGACGGTAAGTTAACTCTGCTTTCTGGAATACAGCCTGGAGAACGCTATCTGTCATTGATCTCAATTGCTCAGGTACCATGTGACTCAGGGCATGATGGAATGAGACTTTAAGGTGTGTTGTCATTACAAAGTGGAAAAGCAACTGGCAAATAAAAGGATGGGCAGCTGAGAATGCACAATGTTTCCAAAGCTTTTATGTGTTAGCTATTTTGTAGCTATACATCCAAAATACATAACCATAACCATGCTGCTATGTACAGTATAGACACCAATATGTGAGTATGTGAGTCCCTGAATGTGAGCCCTCTGTTCTCCCATGAAAGTGATGTGGAGTGTGTCAAAATAAGAGAGGAGGGTCTCATTGAAATCCAACCACAAGTGTTCACAGGAGACGCATTTGAAACGCATGTTCATATTGGGTGAAAACAGTAATGTGTCTCTGCGGAACACTTGTGATCAGATCAACAAAATCGCATGTTAATATCAGCTGGAAACAGGGTCTCAGGTGTTAGACACTGCCTGGTTTCACCACATCAGGGACAATAAAGTTGTATGTTTTAGACAAGTGGGAACTTTAATGTGGAGAGAAGGGGTTGGTAGTTGACCGGGATTGACCTGGCTGATCATAGCAGCAGCCTGGTTGAATTATTAATGAACTATGCTTTTACATTTTCATAAAAAGCTGAATGGTGCTTGCCTATTCAAAAGTGTTTTGAGGAGCTTCTACAATGTTCTGGACTCTAGATATAATTTTGAGCCCTTTTCATGCTTTTTATGCCACTGAATTCCCATGATGTAGTGTTTTTATTTCTTATTAGTAATCATTTAATATAGTATTGCCTATGATGGCCATAGCTAAAATGTCAACTGGAAAATAAAGTATCACATACTTTATCTCAGTGCATATCCAGAATATCTCTTTATTGATCATCGTTGTATCTCAAAGGTTCACTCAAACATTACATTTGTGTCAGCATATGCTCAAGTCGTTTTTTCATCTGCGAAAGTCAAAAGCAATAATATGAAGAATGTTCTGGTTGTTCTTTTTCATATAATTAAAGTAAAATTGGTGGGGTTTGGGGGCTGCAACAATTTAAACGTATCATAAAAGTGGATTTTCTGAAGACAGTACAATACAATACAACAGTTTTGTGTGAGAAACTAAATTAAATGTAAACTCTTATTTGCTCAAAATAATGATTTTACAATATATTGTATATTCAAATGCATTGTTTAAAGATGCATTGCAACAGGTTTAACATCCGTGACATCAAATGTTGGTATCATAGCCAATCATGATGGATGAACATGGCACGGTGCATGTTGACCAATTGTATCTACAGCAAGTGTACAAGAATTCATTTTGGATTAAAGTTCTTCTTTAAACACTTTAAATACTTATCTTGCTTGATCTATCCGCTGCTTTTGACATGGTTACCCACCAGATCCTCCTGTCAACCCTACTGGTAAAGGGCATCGCAGGAACTGCACTCCAGTGGTTTGAGTCTTATCTATCAGATAGGTCCTTCAAAGTATCTTGGAGAGGTTAGGTGTCCAAGTCACAACATCTAACTACTGGAGTGCCTCAGGGCTCAGTTCTTGGAACACTTCTCTTCTCTGTCTACATGGCATCATTAGGTTCTGTCATTCAGAAACATGGCTTTTCATACCATTGCTATGCTGATGACACTCAACTCTACCTCTCATTCCATCCTGATGATCCGACGGTAGCTGCTCGCTTCTCAGCTTGACTAACAGACATTTCTTGCTGGATGAAGGACCATCTCCTTCAACTTAGCCATCTTCAAGTATCGACTTAAAACACATCTCTTCCATCTTTATTTGACCCTCTAACTTTAGCACTCACTATTCTAATTCTATTCTTAAAAAAAAAAAAAAAAAAAAACTAACTACCTTTCTAATCTTTTTGTATTCTATTTTTTTTTCATTTATTATTCAATTATAAAAAAAGACCTCTAACATTAGCTTGCTCTATTCTTTTTCTATTCTATCTGTTTTCTTTTTATTTATTATATTATTTAAAAGCCCTTGCTATGTGTACTGCATTTAAGCTATCTGAGACTTGTTATAGCACTTGTATATCATTGATCTTTTGTTGTTTTTGATTGCTTCCATTGTCCTCATTTGTAAGTCGCTTTGGATAAAAGCGTCTGCTAAATGACTAAATGTAAATGTAAATGTAAACATGTCTGCTGTAGGGGAAAGTATAAATTCTGTTTAGTTCCCAAATCAGTTGTTAAAATTACTTAACAGTCGAGTAGTAACTGAACAGGACAAGTCATGAGTTTGAGAAAGCAGTATGTTTAATGTCTGCCAAGATTGGGCCGGAAAATGCCTCCTCTTCAGTGGGCATCTCTTCTCTCTTGTGATCAGCTGTACTGTCCACAGCCACCAGCAAGTGTGTGCGGATGATGAGGTGGAGGATGAAGAACATCCTGCCAGGCTTTGTGCAAATCAGCCCAAGTTTGGAAAGGAGTTGTGGAGTGATAAGTGCACCTCCAGGAAGATTCATATTGCCTCTCGTCTGGTGGATACTGCTCCACTAGATACATTATAAATCATTTACAGAGTCATTTTGGAATGCAATATCCGCTACTAAACTCAGGCTTTCTCCTTGTTATTATTCCAAGCCCTCCGAGGGATGGAGGTCTGAGGGTCTTAAGCTTAAAAAATTGAAAATTGATCAGTAGCTGAGCAGGGAAGAGTTTCTCTCCGCTGGGGACGACCCTCCTCATCATTAGCATTTACAGTGTTAGCACAGGCACCCGCAAGCCACTTACAAATACCAGCTTTCCAGAGATGGGGTCAGGGGATCTGTGCCTGAATAATCTTTTATTTAACACATTTCTGTCGAATTTGGACAGAGATGTTGTTATTTTGGCTTGATGGGACCCCTCATGCAGTATGTTTTATTTACTGATTGAGTAGCTCTCAACTGGTTTTGCTTTAGGACATAAACATGGTACCAAAATAGTTTATTGTGCAATAGAAATAAAATGACCATAAAAATCAAACGTTTAAATGCATAAATATTGCTAAGAACACTATCAGCTTAACAGTAACAAGTCCATTGCCTAGTAATTAGTTAAAAATTTTCTTTGTTGTTTAAATATTTGGTTGGCACAAATGTAGTCTAGGCTCTATTTTTCTATACCTTGCACAGATTTGTTTGTGGAACTTGAAGATGAGAGAATGTCACAGTCTGGCTGCGTCCGAAAGCTTAGGCAGCTGACTTGTTGCTTCGTTGCCTTATCAGGTAATGACTTTAGAGGCAGCGTTTGTGCACGAAGGTACCTCACAAAACTGATTTCAGACAGACTTCTGAGGCAGCATAACGGTTTAATAAAATACAACAAAATAGAAAGAGCCTTGGTGAAAACTAAGTGAACATTTAATTTCTCCCTAGAAAAGAAAATGTGTTCAAAAAATTAATTTATACACAAACTAACCAGCCACAAAGTTCAGCCTCCAATTTAACTTTTTAGCTCACTTTTATACACAAACTAACCAGCCACAAAGTTCAGCCTCCAATTTAACTTTTTAGCCTGAGACGGTATCTCAGTTGATATTAAGTGACAGATCATCCAATTTAACTTTTTAGCTCCCTTCAGATTTCAGATGCAGCCACTATCCATCTAAGCATCTGCCTAATTTAGCTACCGGCTAATTTTAACCAAGTAACTGATGAACCAAAATACTGTCGAGTTTAATTGAACACACATGCTTTGACATCAGTGGGGTTCAGTTACTATATTGCAATCCTAACTATGCAGGATTAAATGGTTAGTTGCATTTTATGTTTATCATTTACAACCTTATCAGTTATGATCCGCCATTTGTGAACCAGCCAGTTTCTGGAGAGTGTAGGGCTGTTTAAATCAACCTGCAGTAGAGCTTTTATTTGCATGAGTTGTGCAGGCCTTTGGATGCATTAAAAATTTCCTTTCTTGTTTTTTTTTCCTGCAGGAGAGAGGATCCAACGAGAATACTGTACAGTGAATGAGGATTCTTCCAGAGGGGAACGGAGTGGTGCGTGTATGTGTTTTTCTTCAATGACAGGAGTAATCCACCTGAGTTAGAGGGTCTGAAGGCAGGAGACACGTGCTGGAGGAGTATCTCGGCCTAAGTCGGCATCTAGCAGCAGCGGCCATTTTTACGGACCATGTCATTGTCGGTGCGCAAAAACCGGCTCCTTTTGAACCAGCAGGACTGCTGCAGTGGCAGGGCTCACGACGTTTCTCTGTGGATATGGATTTTTTGTTGGTGCGTGACGGTCATCAGGGGACAAAGCTACCACCCCACCGTGAACACGCAGTATGGGAAATTACGGGGTGCACGGGTCCCGCTGCCCAGTGAGATCCTGGGACCGGTGGACCAGTACCTGGGCGTGCCGTACGCCGCCCCGCCAGTGGGAGAGAAACGCTTCCTTCCCCCTGAGCCACCCCTGTCTTGGTCGGGGATCAAGAACGCCACTCATTTCGCGCCGGTGTGCCCGCAAAACATTCACAACGCCGTTCCGGAGATCATGATGCCAATCTGGTTCACCTTTAACTTGGATATAGTTGCCACTTACATACAAGATCAAAACGAGGATTGTTTGTATCTAAACATCTATGTTCCAACGGAGGATGGTGAGTGTGTCGGGTATAATGGAGAAAAAATAGCCTCTTGCTATTACATTCTGTCACTTCCTGTGTGTTGTGTTTGAAGCATGATTTGTTGTCTGGCGCATGCCGTGTCTGTGTACACCATTTCCGTTCCTCATCCTGACTTGATCTGCCATGAAGTCTTTCCATCAACTCTTCCCTTCCATGCCACTGTTATGGGTTCCTCTTTTGTGTTGTTCACGAAGGCAAACCAAAAGAAAGAAAGAAAGAAAGAAAGCTAGAAGAAAGCAATTAAGGAGAAAGTAATCTTTTTAATGTAAGAGCTCAGATTCTAATCTGACATGAAGTTTGGATGTAATGATCTTGGTGCACCTCCCTCTCCTCACTGTCTTGACTTTTCTGGGGGATTAGCGAGCCGAGATTAGCTTGCTTGATGCCAGAATGAGCCTTTTGTAGAGTTGCTAAAATTTTCTGGAACACAAGAGGCCTGTGGCATCAGTCCTAACCATGTAAGACCCTTTACTGTCCCACTTTCTTCTGTTAACGTTCAAAGCCTGTCTCCAGGAACTTAAGATCTTTAAACGAATTTGGTGATCAAGTTGAACATTTGCATTCGCAAATATCTACCCAGCACAAAGAGCATTTCTTACAAACTCTTACAGATTTGAAAGCAAAAGCGCAAGCTCTGTTCCAAAACCCAGTGAGCTGCCATCTAAGGATGCATACATGCTTGAGAAGGCTAGAAGACTTTGAAGGAAAGTGGAGATTTTGATGCTTATAAAGTTCATTATGAGGGCATGGAAAGAGCTGTGTCAGTTTGTGTGCGCACGCACAGAAAAATACTTCTGTAACTGAAATTGATGCCTGGGCCATATTATGTAGCAGCAAAGATGCTGTTTGTCATTTGCATTTGCAGATTTCACCCCAGCTCAAAGATAAAACTCTCAAAAAAGATGTTTTCGATTGGTGCTAGCTGTAGCAGGATTACCAAGTGCCATTTATGCATCCATTGCTGCCAATGGCCAGAGGCTTGGTTAGCTACATTTTTATTATAGTTTTGTAGCCAAGCTAAAATAAAAATATTAAAAATATGAATTGTAAATTTTAAAAACTTATACTTACATATATTTATTAAAGCATCTCCCAAAAAGTGGGGTGGATTAAAAAGGATGGTTGCTACACCCCCTATCCTTACTGAAGTAGAGCACACAACGTACGCACACAAACAACACTCCT